>NC_133623.1:61915503-62215503 GCF_048593235.1 Sminthopsis crassicaudata | reverse complement strand
ATGATACACTGGTCCACTCCAATGGGATAATAAGCTGAAGTAGCTGGGATTGATAGTATGGGAGGAGGGAGAGAGTCAAAATAAATAGAAACTCAAGAGTGTGTCAAAGTCAGTAGTAGAGAGGAGATCTACTTGGTTCCCTGACCAAATAAATATTCAGTTCAGCACTATAAGGCTTCTCTTAGGTAACATAGTAGAGAGCTGTACTTGATGTCCAGAAGACCAAAGTTCAAAACTTGCCTCACAAATCTAAGTTATGTTATGATCCCCATTGTACAAATGAAGAAAATGAGGCAGAGAGAGATTCAAGGGACTTGCCCAGCATCATATACCTAATAACTATTTAAGGCTGGATTTCAACTCGGTCCTTTCTTCCTCCATTCCTAACAATCCATTCACTATCCATCTAACCACCTCAAAGATTACATTATAACCCAGAGAAAATATGTGAGGCTATCTGTGAGAGCCTCGATTTCCTCATCTGTAAAAGGGAGAAATTAATAGCATCTATCTCACCGTTGCATTATGCTATGGAAACCTTAAAGTAATAGAGAATAAGAAGCATCAGATCTAAAGATCAAACCTAGATAATTAGTGAAGGCCAAACCTAGATAATTAGTGAAGGCCAAGGGACAAAGGGCATATATAATCAAAGTAAACAGCTTAGGGAAAGCCACAAAACAGTCAAGAACCAAGACAATAGTAAAGGGGAACAAGCTGGACTATTAACTGACTATTAAGTCAGCGATGTTAAAAAATCTGGAAGGAAGGAAAATGGAGGATGAGCCAACCTCCCAACCTTCCTTGCTAGAGAGGTTTTATATGTTCCATGGAAAAGAAGGAACCAATCCCTGAACTCATGAGCCAATGGTGGCAGCCAAGTGTTCTGTTTCTGCTGAAGCCACAGAGTAATGCTGGTTCTTTTATAGGTACTACCACTGGAGAAGGCTGTCTTACTGGTGACTGGCTCTAATGATTAGGCTTCTTTTTCTTGCATTAGAATCCGTTTTCCAATAGTCAAAGAATTGTGGAATTGGAAGTTTGAGCCACCAATCCTGATTACAACATTCTCTATTGATAATTTAAGCTTTTAGTCAACTAATGGATGAAGTGCTGGGACTTGAGTAAGAAAGAACTGAATTCTAATCCTACCTGAAATAGTTATCCACTGCGTAAATCTGGGCAAGTCACTAAAATCACTCTCGACTTCAGTGTCTTCTTCTATAAAATGGTACCTCTATAAAACAGAAACTAACTCATAAAACTGATGAAGATCAAATGAAATAATATTTAAGGCAATTAGAACAGTACCTGGCACATTCTTTTTTCCCTCCTCTGACTGAACACTTGTACTGATGGAGATCTCAGTACCTATCCAGGCAGCCCATCATAAAATAATCTGGAAAATAACTGCTGGTTAGTTAGAGCACTGGGCCTGACTTCAAGAAACTCTACATGAGTTGAAATCTGGCCTGAGACAATGACAAGCTGTATGCACTTGGGCAAACCACTGGAGTTCTGTTTACCTCAATTTCCTCTGTAAAATGGCGGGGGGAAAGTAACATAACTTGTCTCCTATACCTGTCAAGAAGATCACATGACCTAATCACAAGACATGTCACATACTACGTACAACATAAATGTTTATTCCTTTCCCCCTTCTTCTGGGAAGATGCAATTGTTAGGCTGCATTCTATTTAAATAAAAGACGTCTCCCAGGAATTTCTCATCCTGCTCTGTGAAGCAACAGAATAAGTCTACTCTCTTTCGGTATGATAATCTTTCTAGTATTTGAAGAAAATTGTGTCCACATGCTTCTGACAGAGAGATAAAGGGCTCAGAGAGCAGATACTGTGTGTGTGTGTGTGTGTGTGTGTGTGTGTGTGTGTGTGTGTGTGTGTAAAGGGGAGAAGACAAGACATGGCCAATGGGGAAATTTGTTTTGTTTGATTATTCATGTTTCTCAGAAAAGTTTTATTTTTCTTGTTTTTGTGAGTCTGGCTAACAAGGGAAAGACAAAAGAAAATCTTCTAAGAAGGTAATTTTAATCAAAATAAAATATAAATTCATAAATTCAAATATAATGTTCTAAGTTCTCTTTTATTTCTTTCTTTTTTCTTTTTTTTGGGGGGGGGCTGAGGTAATTGGGGTTAAGTGACTTGCCCAGGGTCACACAACAAGGAAGTGTCGTGTCTGAGACCAGATTTGAACTCAGGTCGTCCTGACTTCAGAGCTGGTGCTCTATCCACTGTGTCACCTAACTGCCCCTCTAAATTCTCTTTATAATGATATCTAATAGGGAAGGGCCTTCAGAACCCTCTCCAGGCCAGCTGTCCTCCTCTGGACATGTTTTAAGTGCTTGATATTCATCCTCAAATGTGGCCTCCAAAACTACAATTCCAATGGAACTCTTACTAGCTTTTACTCAGAAACTTTGAGATCCCATTAGATTAAATGACCACCATTTTACCCTAATGATTCATATGAAACCGTCAATGAACTTACAACTTCCCTTCCCAGATTTTTCTTGCTTGGACTTTTCTCTAACTATATCTCCTTTGTTCTATACCAGCATGATGGATTATTTTTGGCCCTTGAGTCTAGAATTTTAAATGGAACTGCTTTGTTCTTTAGCCTTTCATGTGTACCATAAATTGAGAATCACATAGTCCCAGGGTTTGATGAAATCTTAGAGGCTAACTAATAAAAAATGTATTCTAATAATAATATTAGGAATAATTGCATTTATATAACACTTTGCATATGTTTTCTCATCTGATCCTCATAATGACTCCAGAAAGTATTACTATTTTGCAGGCAATAAAACTGAGGAACAGAGATTACGTGACTTCCTCAGGTTCATACAGCTAGTAAGTGTCTCAGGCAGGATAGGAATTCATGTTCTCTGGACTACAACACTGTATACACTATGTTACCTGCACCAAGACTCCCTTCTACTATTTGGGGCCATCAAGCATCCACTCAAAGACCTCTATCATGCAAAGAAAGTCAGGAGGAATTCCAAAAAGGCCAGCCCTGTGTACCAGGATGATGGTGAATAGACAGGGAAATTTGCTTGGGAGCACCAATACAGTTCAACTCAAAACTATATGGGACTTCTCAAAAGCTAGAGATGCAAAGCAGCATTTCTTCTAAAGTACAGGGCTGGGTTTTTTTTTTTTTTAACATATTTTAATAAACTATAATTGTAATCTAGTGTTATATAGTATGTGCTCAACTCACCTTATTTGAGAGATAAAATCCCCAGAGTCTATGTAAATCAAATATTACCTAATCAAGTGCTTAAAAGGAACTAGGGAACCTTATTATTAAAATAAAATATTTTTAGCATTCTATTTTTTTTAATTGAATTTGAAATTCTCTCCTTATCATTCACCCTTTCCCTGATCCACTGAGAAGGCAAGTATAAATATATATATATATATATATATATATATATATATATATATATATATATATATATATATATATATATATATATATATATATATATATATATATATATATATATATATAAATAATATACAAAATATATATAATCATATATATAAATAATATACGAAATATATATATGTATATGTATATGTATATGTATATATATATATATATATGTATATGTATATGTATATGTATATATATATATATATATAAAATCACTGGAACCTATGACAATTCCATTGGTAATACCGTTCCCTTAGCAGTCTCTAGTGAAAGCCTTTTTACCACCTGTAAGGATGGCCCATTCCACTTTGCTCTGATTACCGGCATTTTTTTTTTCTGAACATTATGTTGGAATTTTATTCTTAGGAGCTTCCAGTCATTATTCCTAGATCAGGCCCTTGTTGTCAAACACAACTAGTCCAATGTCTCTTTGCATAGGAGAGTCCTTCATGTATAAAAGAAACTAGGAGCTAAATAGCACCTTTCCATTAGCCGATTACTTTCTGGCCTCGGCTTTGATTTCCTTTGCATCCTGGTCACCGTCCCTACAATGTCCTACTATCACTATCCTTCCTACAGTTTACAATCCATGTTCTGTATGGGCTGCTGCAGACGTGGACAGATGAGTAAAAAGGAAACAGTTCTCTCCCAAGCTTTACTCTGGAAGGTAACAAAGAAGCCCCACTTGAACATTTAAGAAAACTTGAACGCTTCTCTCTAAAGGAGCCAGCCGGAAGAAGAAAAACTGATCAAATATTTAGACTTCTATTGGTCATATAAATACCACTTGGGAAGGAATTAAAAACATATACGGTGACAGGTAATTTGACAGCACTTTTGAACAATCACCAAGCACCAATTTACACTCAGAAATGAATAGGAGAAATGGATTTCAGGATGTGAGGTGGAGGAAGAGGGGAGGGGGATCAATCCACAACAACAAGAGCCTTGTTTTGAAAGGGATAATCACAGAACACATTCAGCTCACTATATTGAGCACACAGGCAATAATTCCACACAGACTATGGAAATCATGAATACTTATCGCTTAGTGCCATTACATAGAACCATGTTTTACTATGAACAATGTAAATGAATAAGTGGCAGGGCTCAACTCCTTTCAAGTCCCCGAAACTATAAGGATGTGGCCTTGAGGAAGGAAGGAGTGGGGAGGGAGAAGAGCCTAAGATTTTCAAAGAACCATTTTTAAAAAATTTTCTCTGCAATCTTAGGTCCCATGTCTCTTCCCATTCACTGGTTTTTGAAAAAAATCTCCTTCTGCCTACTATTTTATACCACCCCCATCAGAATATGTTCTTCATTTTTTAAAATGTTACTTTTTTAATTTTTAATTTTGAATTTAAATTTTTAAATTTCCAAATACATCTCCCATCTCTCATTTACAGAGAGCCGTCATCTCTGACCAAGGGTGTAAAAGTGAGAAAGGGTAGTCAGGCAAAACTACCCAACATATTAATTACAACGCAAGCTTCCAGAGGTTAGGGATTCTTCCAATTCCTTCTTTTCATATTCTCAATATTCATAAAACAATGTCTAGCCCATAGTAGGAACTTAATAAATGCTTGTTAATTGATTAATGAAGTCTGAACATCTGAAATGATCCACACCGACAATTTGCCATCTCTATAAATGATGGAGGTATCATCTCTGCTGTGGGACTGTGTTAATCGAGTACTAATTATGAATCTGCTCCTGTACCTGTACCTGTACCAGGTCCTATGCTAGAAATAAGAGGAAAGTGATGGAACATAAAGATAAAACTGAAGCTTTCCTTCTCCTCAAAAGGCTGATATTCCATAAAAAAAATCAATCAATGATAATCTACCACATCCTTCTGCAATGTCTACCTCCAATACCTTTAAAGGAAATTTTTGCAAATTTTAGGCAAAATCTTTTGTCATTTTTCAAACACATTTTCCACATGGCTTTTTTTTTAGAACACAGAAATCTGGTTTTAGAATAGCAATCGGAGATTTAGAACTAGAAGGGCCTTTTATAAGGACTCATGATATTGCCTTTCAGCAAAGGCCCTCCATTTTGCAACTATCATCCAAACCACGCAACTGTCCTTAAAATTGCCATCATGCTACAAGAGTTTATGCAAGCCTGCTTCATTACACAAGTCAGCACGGATCTTAGTTTAGCTAGGGGGAAGGAACAGCACACCCACCATTTCCCCCTCCTCACACCTGGGTTTTAAAGTGAAAGCTCAACTTTTATGATGTAAAGGTGAAACATTAGCCCTGAGACCCACTGCCATTACCATCATTATAAAGCAATGTTTCTCTGTGAGCCAGAAGGAGAGAAATGAGTCAGAACTGGGTATGTTGGGTCAGCAGGGGCCCACCATCACAGTAGCACACAACAGAAGTCTAGCTTGCTGTGCATACAAATTATACGCCTTCCTACAACACAATGATGCCATTGAGTCACCATCATCAGATCATGTGGAGGGAACTGTTTACCCAGTAGCAGAATAAATTTCTTTCATCCTACCCTGTCTATCCTACTTGTTCCCCATAACCATCCTTGGCATAATTTTTAAGGTGCCCACTAGGAAAGAGAATACAGAATGTAGTTGAAAACAGAGTGAAGCTAACTAGTTCACTATGGGATTATCTCAGAACCAAATTCTACCAGATGTCCACCACAAACCTGTCTACCAACACCACTAACAATTCTGATGGTACCTTGGTAAATTCAATATGCATTTTAGAGAAACTGTATTAACAGGTATCCAGGGTTTTCTCTAAACTTCTTGTTTGTGCTCTCTGACAATAGAATGTTTGTGCTTAGTGAAGATTATTAAATTGATTTCTTAAATGACAAAAGATAAGAGTAGAAAAAAAGGACTAAAGCAAAAGAAATGAGGAAAAAGGAAGTAGTCCGACTAAGTCTTACAAAAAACCAATTTCTTCCTCACCAGGGTTCAATGAATGGTGAGCTGTGATCGATACCTTCCAGTGCTATATGAATACCTACATGGACATTTCTTGGCTCTTGAATCCCACTAGGAACTGAATTTAAAAAAAACACTTAGTTTTAGGACTTAGTATGTCCTAAGGAGGAATTACTTATCAAGATAGGGATCTAGATTGAAGGACCAGGAGCCAGAGACATAGGAAAGAGAAGGAGGAGATAAAGGAGGGAAGAGAAAGGGAAAGGAAGAGGGGGAAGTGAGAAAAGGGGGAAAAAAGGGAGAGGTCAGAGGAGAGGAAGGAGGATGGAAAGAAGAGGGGAAAAGAAACAAATCAGGGATATTCTATGGCCAGAGGTCCCTGAAGATCCAAAAACATCAGGGAAAGTACATTGATTCAAGCTACCAGGAGAATGAGGACAGAATGAGGTTTGAGGAAAGAGTGGGAAACTGTACAGTAACAGACTTGGAATCAAGGTGACATTGGGTTCAAATCCTACTTCAGACCCTCACTGGTTATATGAACCTCATCTAATCCTTCAAATTCCCTGAGCCTCATATTTTTTATATCTACAAAATGATTAACTGCTTTCTAGAATTGTTATGCATTTCAAATGAGATAATATATGTGAAACACTTCAAATTTAAACCATTATAAAAATATGAGATATTATTATTACTATTATTCAATATAAAGAGGCAGGTTGACGGTTGAGAGTATACTAAAGCACAGGGAGCTGGCTTGGTAGCCAGGAACAACTAAATTCAAGGCCTTTTTCTTACAGACACAGGCACCATAATTCTGGGCAAATTCCTTTGCCTGTAAGTATTTAAGACAAACCATCTAAGACAAGGGTTCTCAAACTACGGCCCTAAGCCAGATGCGGCCCGCTGAGGATGTTTATGGGGCCGTGGCCCACTGGGTTATGGCAAATGGGCTGAGGGGCGGAGACAGAGTGTGAGTTTTTGTTTTTACTATAGTCCGGCCCTCCAGCAGTCTGAGGGACAGGGAACTGGCCCCCTATTTAAAAAGTTTGAGGACCACTGCTCTAAGACATGGGTTCTTAGCTAGATATGTATCAATCCAAGTGCTGCCCAAACCAGATATATATTAGATATATAAGTATCTTTTTGTATCTTATGTATATGTACATATAGATATCTGTAGCCTGCTGGCTAGGGCTACAGAGTAATGTTTTAGATGAATAAAAGCAAATATATACAATAACAAAGGAAACCAGTTATATTGAAACACAGTTAATAGTACACATTTATTCTCAGAGTGGCTTGCAAATATCCATGCTTCTTTCTCCTCCAACAAAATTCAGCATTAGGGTCAAGTTTTGGTTTAAATGTGTTTATTAGGATATTGCTAACATCTCGCGAAATATTTTTGGTTAGGGTGTTAGTGTGAGATTCTACACATCTCTGTAAACAAAATCACTCTAGTCTTTATCCCACACAACAGTCCTTTAAGTACTTGAAGCCCTAGCCTTGTTCTCTGTTATAGCTTTTCCTTTCTGGGTTAAGCATTTGCAGGTCCTTCTACTGATATTTACTTGCTATGATTCTGAGTTCACTTAACATCCCAGTCACCCTTCTCCAAACTTATTCCTGTCTGACTAAAAGTCTAGACTTCCAGAATTTATACTAACCTGAGTCTTCAGAACTCGGTATCATATTCCAAAATCGGTATATACTAGGGAGGATACAACTGGACTATTATATTCTTTGCTTGGGATATTACATTTCTGTTAAGAAAGTCAAGATCATGCCACGTCACACATTTATGACAGTCATTGTGTTAAGCACTGGGGATGCACATACAAAGAATAAAACAAACCCTACTGTAATGGGAGACAACAAAACTTTTATAAATATTCAGAGAAAAAAACACAAGAGAAGATATTTAAATATAAGGTAATTTGGGAGAGGGGATCCTAGCAGTTGAGTAGGAGAAGGAAGGTTTCCTGTAGAAAGTGGGACTTATAGCATCTCAAAGGAAACAAGGTGAGGAGAAGAGGAAGTTCCTTCCAGAGTAGGGGAATACAAGTAGGAAACTGGGAGAAACAAATCTGCACATCCAAAGTTCATTACACTGCTACAGTTGTCCAGGGCACTGTGATAATAAGCAATAAGCCTAAGAAGTCTTTGCTAATAATTTCCAGAAACAAAATTTGATCCCAGATTTCTCTGAACTCTAAGACCAGCCTTCTTTCAAATAGAATGCTGCCTTCTGGTGTCTCTTCCAGACTGAAAATTCTATGACTATGGGTCAGAGAAACTCTACATAGGAGGGATAATCTTTGTCTCCAAACATTAACAAGATTTTGAGAGTGCCAACTATCAACAGCCCAAGAGTGCACTAATAATAAAGAGAATTTGATTAGCAATGCAATTCCAACATTAGGCAAATAGAAAGCCGCTTTGACGAACAAACAGTAGTTGGAGAACGTCAAGTCCAGGCTAGCTCCCCGAAGAACTCAGAATCAGCCAGAGTCAGGTTAAGCAAAAGTCCTTGCCCCACGTTGGGCGCCAAATGTAAATCTTCTGTTATCACTCAATTATAATCCTTCTCTTGGTGGAGGTTTTTTTTTTTCCCTGTAAATCCTTTTCTCTGGGAGCAGGTTTCTTGGGAGGCTTCTGGAACGTCCAGCCAGAGTGAAGGTAGACATGGAAATGAATCAGACTCTGCCTCCAAAAGTGTGTGATTGTAGGTTTCCCCACAATAAAGTATTTATTATAAAGTAGAGAATGGGCTTGTGGGTACTCCCGGGGCTTGTGGGAACTCCTTTATAACCAATGAGCTAGCTCCTTTTAAAGGTGAAAACTCCTTTAAAGGTCTGAACTAAAGGTATGAATTCTGAGCTAGAGAATTGTTAAGTACCGAATTAGCACCTAGTAAGGAACCTAACAGGAGAACACTCTCAAAGATGACCAAGATGTACTCTTGAAGCACTAGTGGAGTCCTTATCTACTAGTTACAACCTTGAGAAGGATGCAAATGTATACATCCTACAGAAGAAAAAGCAAAGCTTTCTTATGGAGTGGGAAAACTGGCAAATTCTTCTCTCTGGTCCCCCTTTTGAGATTAATTAGCCAGAGAAAATGTGCTTCCTACTCAGATATTTGGAGAATTAACAGAAAATGAAGACCAGAAAGTGAGATTAGAGCATGGAGGTCTGGGTTTCTGCTAAGACACTATATTTATTCTTTCGGCTTTGAAATCATATGTGCTAGTCGCCTTCTCACTCAGGACCATAGATACTAGGCTACTGTGAGCTCTTCTGAAAAGTCACTCACCCATACTCTTTTCTCCAGACTAAAACACTGTTCCTCCTACATGTTGGTTAGCTGATGCCTCTATATTCTAGAGGAAAATGTATTCTAAGATTATCAGGAATGCTCTGATTATTAAGATTATCTTAATAAGATTATCTAAGATTATCAAGACTAGAGGAAGAAGAGACCTTAGAAATCATCTAGATCATTCTCAAATCTACACTATTCATCTCATGCCCTTCTACCAACTCTCCACCCTCAGACATATATCCCTAACATATACCTGGGAAGAAGTACTGCAAAAAGACAGGATGGACATTATGCTACAGTGAAGAGGAGGATCCTGATTAGTATACTACCAGAGTTACTTAAGAGCTCCTGGCAATATGTGAGTTATAGGGATATCTCCCAACATTTATGATAAGATCATAGTCCAGGGCTGAAAGGGAACTCAAAGGCCAGTTAGTCCAGTCATCTCATTTGACAGAAGGGGAAACCAAGCCTTGGAGGGGTAGAAGGGACATAGTCAAGGTCATAGATAGGATCCCAGATAAAGAAAAAGGAAGGACCTCAAAGGCCTGCAAAACTCCAAGTGCTGCCCAAACCAGATTGAAATATAACTGGACAATGTTTAATAAAATAAGAAAAAATAATACAACAGAAATAACAGTAATTTGTGTTTTTCCAAGTCACTATGTAATAGAGATCAGTTTCTTTTTGAAGTGGATATCACTGATCTAGGTTCCTTTCAACATGGAAGAAATCAAAGCCCCGTAGTATGAACGAAAAGATTTTAACTCAAGTACTTGACTGCAGAATAATTCTTCCAACACTCTAGTTGCATTCATATTAAGATCACAGACTCGTGAGACTTAGGAGGGACCTCAGAGGTCACAACCTCTGTGCTACCCCAAAGCAGATACCCTCTCTCTCACATCTCGGGTGGGATTATCTCTACTTACAAAACAGGAATATTAGAGAACTCACTGTTCTTCATGAAACAGCCCTATTCCATTATTAGCTTTCATCACACTGAATCACAATCAGTCTCCTTGTACCTTCCACCTATAATCCTGTTCTGCCCTCTGAAGTTATACAATTTAAGTCTGATGCCAAATTAGAGTTTTGCTTCCCGTTTCTTTTTATTCTAAGAGGTTCTCACTCAGATAGACTGATTGTACAAACTATTTTCGTTTTAGTGTTGGTTGATTATAATGAGGATAAATACACACATTATATCTATCAATCCAAATTTCTATCTACCCATCCACTCAGCACACAGCCTATTTTTCTCCCATCCCTATCACCATTTAGAAATCCTGGTTCATTGTTTAATCCAGAATTATTGCAAGTGGTTCTCTAACCAGTGGCTTGCTGGGACAAAGACCCCACAGAGGCATTTTCATTTTCCTCATTACCATCTCCCAAGGAAGAACAAAAGTTTTCTGAATCTAAAAGACCAAAACAGGAAGTAAAGAAACATACAAACAAGTCTGGAATTTACCCATGATGCTCTTTCCTCCCATTCCTTTCATATATTGCATGGTTGTGGAATTAAGCCAATCAGGGCCAAATTCACTAATACCCTGTCACCAATTTACTGAGATGCATAACTCCATCCTGCCACGCCCTCAGACCCCAGGAGCCCATTTCTAGAAACCTCCCAAATGGCCCTCCACAGCTGTGTAATTACATTTTTTTTTAAGTCAGCAGTTAATCCAGCCAAAAGATTAAATCGCCTGTGGAAAGTGAATTACTAGCTGAATTTAAGCCCTCTGTTTCCAAAAGACAAACAATTTTATTTCTCTGAAGTACTCTAAGGGAAGGATCCCTTAATACATTCAACATCCATGAGTTATGTGCAAAGGGGCTTCCTTACTACTTGTTTCCATCCAGCTTTCCTTGCCTCAATTTAGGATTGTCCAATAGGATATTAAACTACAAGCTCTAAAACTGTAAGGCGTCTCAGAGATCATGTAGTTCAAAACCTCTCTATTTACACAGGAGACTCACAAAGAGGAAGGCACTAGCCCAAGGTCACATACAACAGCATAGAATTTGATCTAGTCCAACTCCCTCATTTTAGAGAGAAGGAAATTAAGGTTCAGGTAGAGGAAGTGATTAGCCCAAAGAAAGCTAGTAAGTGTCAGAGCAAGGATTTGAACTGAGGTCCTTCGATTTCAAAATGAAATTTTTTCTATTTCTCATGTTTCCATGGGAAATACTCCTCCCCCCAAGCCAAAGCCAACATTAGCAGCAGCCAAACTCCCAAGGAACTAGCTCATTATAGGGGAACTGGACAGGGAGAATCACCTGAGAATGCCATCCCAATAACAAATGCCCTGCCAGACAAAATTAAGTCACCAGTCCCTTCTATCCACGCACCCATCCATCCATCCATCCATCCATCCAACCATCTATCCAGCCATCTCTATCTCAAATCTTAAGATTGTGACTAGCACTATGAAACTAAAAGCATTCAATGTCCAATTTAAAGAGGGAAATGAAAGAACTAAAGTTCAAGAACACAGCTACCCCAAGGACCTCTGGGAAAAGTTTAGTGGTTAAGAGACTTAGCAACAACCAATACACTAGTCATCCAACTGTGGATGAGAGAATGATACGGGAACAATGCTTAGGACATGAGGCAGCCAATCAGAATCCCCTTTAACAGAGGACATTCTTTTAGGATTCCTGGAACTGACCAATCCACATGTTCCAGCTGACAGTCAATCAGACTTCGGTTTCAACTCACAAGATCCGATTCTTCCTAAATCATTCACAGTTTGATAGTTCACAAACCCTAAGTTCATGATAGGTAATGAATTCATAACCAATAGAGTGTCTTGTTCATAAACAGTATTTTAGAATACCCCATACTGTCAAAATTCAAGGCTACTCAGATAACATAGACAAATGAAGAAACATTAAGGAAGTACTAACTATAATGGACACAAGACAAATTGTATTTCAAGAGGGTAAAAAAAAAAAAAATAAGACCTGACTTGCGGCTATTGACAAATTTTATAGCACAGCTGGAGCTTCCAACAAGGTATTGTGAACGCTACCTGCCCTTTGCGCTTCCATCAAAAATATGTCATTTCTGCCCCAGTCTATGAGGAAGCGGGCTATTAAGAAGGCATGGAACATTTAGCTGAATAATAGATATCATTTAGTGATACCAACCACAGTCCTCTTAATAACAACCAGAATTTGCTGAGCATCCCATTCAGCAGTATCGTCACCCAGTTTAACTAGTGATCAGAGCCTGAACCCCCAAAGAGAATGCTTTTTATCAAAGCAACCCTCAATTTCACTTCATGCCAATAGTTTCTTCCCATTTCTGAGGCTATTTGCTGGTCTCAATGGAAAGAGGGGGCAGTTAGATAAAGAAATTAGCACAAATCAAAAGCATATTTCCTTCTGGCAAAGTCCCAAGTAGTACTGAGTGAGCTGTGAGGCATGCTGCTCTCTCTAGCAGTTTTCCCATAGTTCTGGGGAGGGCAGAGTGGAGGGCGAACAAAGGGATGGGCAAGTTTTACCAGAAACACTAAGATCCGCTCCAACCCATGTCACGATATTCTTCAGCCACTCAGCTTTTTCTACCCTTGTGTCTTTCTCTCCTATCAGACCCGGTGAGGGTCATGGGACCTTGGCGTCCTTCCATCTACGCTCAAATGAACCAGCCTATATAAACTGTCTCTCTCCATTATAGGATGAACTCCTTCAGAGCCTGGATTACTTGCTTTTCTGATATTTTCCTGAACGCTGAGCACAGTGTTTTATACAGAGTAACCACTTTTTTTTTCATTCCTTTAGCCATTTGTTTCACCTTCAAAAGGGGGTGATCAAAGAACAAAGCCAGCCCATTTAAAAAAAAAAAAAGAACTGAATTGGGGATTGCTATGGAGGTATACATTCTCCTTTTCTGAGAGTCCCTCTTTCCCAGATCCTATACAATCTGTCCCACATATGCCTCATAGCAACAATCTATGATTTAGAATCCCCCTGAAACAGGAATAGCTGAAACCAGAAAGTTTTCCCCAATCCCCATGATGTAGCTTCAGTAGAACTCCCAACTGGTGATCATTTTTAACCTCCAAGAAGCATTTATTGACTTAATATCTTTGTGGCAGTTTTAGTTTTTGATCTTAGGAACACTTAGATGTGGGATTACTCAAGAACCACTCTCACAAGCCTGCAACTGTCCCCTCAGGCTAGGCCAATAAATACTACATCTGCTTCTGCCATGTGTTTGTGGGGGAAAAAAATCTCTCAATTTCTCTGACCACAACCATCTTCTAAATTGGGAAAGCCAATCAGGTCTATATGCATCCCCCTTGTTACCCTAAAAAAAGTCAGACATTTTAGTAGCTAGGAGTAAGAGGCTATGACTTCTTAGATTAGCCCCTTCTACCCTTATCCAAAGTAGATCAACTGTGCTAGGTACTAGCCCATCTTCAAAAGAGGCAAAAATGAAAAGTAAGTCCAGAAAGGTCTGAGATGGTCTGTCAAATTTACATTCATAGACACAACAAAAGGTGGGTCTTCTTGACGCTCGGTCAGCCAATGGTATTGGAGATAGATAGCCTTAGATACTGGGAATCAACCAGGAGATCTGTCTTCTCAGATACATACTTCCTTTCTCTCTCTGGACAGTTTGTACCACGGGATGCCTCAAATCTGTACTTATTTATTTTGGGTGTAAAATGAACTATTATTGAGAACTTATAACATGCCAGAGATGGTATCAGGTCCAAAAGATACAAAAACAAAAATTCAAAATCTCTGCCTTCAAGGACCTTGTTGTGAAGGTGCTTTGTGGTGTTTCTTATACAGCCATATCTAGTGTAGACTCTATTGCCCATGGGCCTTCCTTTGAAAAGGTGCTTTGTGGTGTTTCTTATACAGCTGTATTTAGTGTAGACTCTATTGCCCATGGGCCTTCCTTTGAAAAGGATGTTAGAATGTTTTGCCATTTCCTTTTTCAGTGAATTAAAGCAAACAGAGGTAAAGTGACTTATTCAGGATCATCGACCCATTTAACTCCTGTCCTCCTGATGTCAGGTACAATGGTCCATCCACTAAGTCAAGTAGCTATCCCCCATGGCTAGGAGGTTATTAGGATAAAAAATATTTACTTTTACTTTGTTGTCATTTACTTATGGTTGGAATAATCGTTTAGTATTGGGATTTCCTTGCTTCAGGGAAATCATGGAATAGAAACTCCCTCTACAATGTAGCTTAAAGTTCTCTGTCATTTAAGAATTTTAGAAATTCTCCCGTGATTCTCTGAGGTTCAGTGACTTACTCAAACTCATACAGCCAGTGTGTACCAGAGGCAAAACTTATTCCCAGGTCTGCCTAACTCCAGAAGCTGCCCTTTATTCTCAATTTCATATTGCTTTTTAAATTCCAAGAAATCTCAAGAGAAAGAGCTGAGAACAAAGTAGAACCGTGGGTAATGTCAGGGGAATAGAAAGAGGTATCAGGAAAGGAACAGAGGGCAGAAATGGACTATCTTGGCTGATAGAGGACAGCTGGTGGACCACAGATAGCAGGTCACTTTGCCAGGGGGAAGGAAGGGGAACAACTATGGGGAAGTGGCTGAGGGTGACTTAACATTTCACAAAGGGAACCACAGCTCTTCAAGTATTCTTTTCCTGTCTCATCTTAAAGCTAAAGTGAGCATTAACTCTTCTCACTGGGGGAATCTCAAATATTTTCAGTGCTTCCATCTGTCTTATTCCTCTTGGAAATATTACTCATACATAGATACATATTTATAAGAAAGTAAAATTTTGCTATCAATGGCAACATAAATCCACTCACACATCCAAATGCAGCTACTCTTTAGTGCCGTTCTTGAAGTAAAAGTTTATCTAGTTCCAGATCAATCTTTTGAAAAACTCTCCATCTCCAGGATACACACAGACAAATATTTAGCCAAAGGCACGCCCCTGAACCAGACTTTTCCCTGGGAAATTGCTGTGGTAAGGCAGGAAATCGACAGAACCAAGGGACCAGCTGAATCAGGAGTTATCCAATATACCACTATGAAGGAGTCCATTGGGGTAGAGGAGCCCAAAGGGAAATAAGCAGAAGAAAGAAACTTTTCCCAGGATTCCAAAACTTGTATGCAAAAAAAGAGAACTTGTCATACAGATAGATTCCCAAGGTTATTTCTCGCTCTTCTCCTAACTTACATAAGGTTTTAGTACAGATCAGTAAATGCTTGATTGTATACAGTGTTATATTCTTCTCTGCTGGTTTACATTGAAGATGAGTAAGTCTAGGCTCTCCAGCAAAACTATTAGCTCCTTGAGGGCAGTGGAACTAGAATGGCCTCAATATTCAGAAGACTTGAGTTTAAATCCTCCCTAAGACACTACCTTGTGACCATGGGCAATCCATTTAACCTTATTCGGTCTATGACCCTACTCAGTTTCCTCTGAAAAGGGGGGTTGGGGGAAGTTGGATAAATTGGCCGCTGAAAGACCTTGTGGATCTAGAGCTATGTTCGTGTTATTTATAACTCTGGCTGTGCATTACTAAGCAGTAAAGGTGCTCGATAAATATTTGGTGACTTGATTTCTCTACCTCAACAAATGGCAATAATAAACTTTGTGCTGGACCGTTCCAAGCAATAACCACTAGGTTGCATGTTGACTTTCATTTAAGTTTAAGTACTGAAATATAGTACTGAATAAATGAACAAATGAGGGAATAAAAAATAATCATTAAGCAAACACGATGGGCCAAACACTAGCTTTTGCCATTGTGGATCGTCAAAGCTAATGGCAGTAAAATGGCAATTTCTAACAGGTCTTACCAATATAAAAACACTAACATTAAACCTAACCACAAACTCCCCTTTCTCTTTGGTCCCTAATACTAATGGGCTCTCTTCCAATCAGTCTACTACCACCCAATATTAGCATCCTGAAAAAAGCCTGATGATCTACAATAGCATGAGAGAGAGTAGGGGTGAGACAGGAACTCACTACCATATTTAGCCATGAGAGCTCTTCTAAGTGGATAGCTATCAGAAATTTATATATAGATGCATACATATACATATATATATATATGTTATAAGTTATATATATTATATTATAATTTTATATCATATTATATATATAATATATTTATATTGTATTATATCTATAAAGTCTAAGATACATGCTATATTCATTGACACAAAGACAGGGCCTACAAACTTTGAGAAATTCGATTCAATTTGTCAACTATTCATGAAGAAGTCCCTATTCTGTAGATACACACACGGCATTGAAATAAAAATCTAGACAAGGCTTAGCATAATAGAGAGAGGCCAGCCTCACGGCCAAAAAGCCCGGAGCCCTAGTCCCACGTTGAACACATCATGGCTGTCTTTATCTCTCAGTGCTCTAGAAAACTCCACAGAATCTTAGCTGTAAAAAGAGGACTGATACACATCAAATAAAAGGAGTTACTTCATCCAAGGGATTGTTCTAAAAAGGCAATGACATGTCTTGCACCTATCTGTATGTGCATGATACCATGCTGGGCAAGGAGAGGATACAAAGATGATAAAAGGGGAAAACAGAAGGAAAGAACAAGTTAAAGAAAGTTTGGGAAGCTATGCAACCAAGGAAAGTCAACTCAGGAACATATGGGAAGAGAAACAGAAAGAGAGCTACAAATAAAAAAAGTAGAAAGGATTTGCAAAAATGATTACCATAATCTGTTTTATACACCAGGCCTTGTAAAGCTACATCATTTGCATCTTTATACAATGGTTCCGGAGGTGCTCAGACTGCCAAATACAGTAGAAATAGTACTGAAGAGAACAAAGATGGGAAAATCAATGTGTATGAACCAAGTGCTTATTGAGGAGATCCAGTTTAAAGGTGATAGAACCATTTTATAAACTTATTGTCTTATTTACTTAAAAGGTATTAAAAATGGAAAATACCAAAGAACGAGCAAAAAAATCTCAGACTCTCCCAAAAACTGACCAAAAGAATATCAATAATCTTTGGCTCGTTTGTCAACCCTTGAATCAGTATAAAATCTTCATGAGGATCATTGATACACACATTGAGGGTATTCCTGATGAAGGCACAAGTAGATTAAAGCAGAATTTCAAAAATGATAGTGAGCCATATGTTTCACATAAAAAGTTAAGATCCCA
The DNA here is from genome assembly GCF_048593235.1 of Sminthopsis crassicaudata. Lineage (NCBI taxonomy): Eukaryota > Metazoa > Chordata > Mammalia > Dasyuromorphia > Dasyuridae > Sminthopsis > Sminthopsis crassicaudata. The sequence continues at coordinate 62,197,645 of NC_133623.1, read as the reverse complement.
TTGTATTTTTTTACCTGATTTGTAGTATATTGGAAAGAATTCTGAATCTGGAGCACTGAAATCAGAATTTCAAAGCTGAATTTAAACTCTTGGTCCACTACTTATAAATTATATGATGTTGAGTAAATCACTACACCTTTCCAGGTCTCAGTTTTTTCCTCGGAAAAGTGGGCAGATTGGATTCATTTTATTTGTTGATTAGGAAAAAGCGATCAAGAGAATAGATAAAATGCCACCTCACTGGTTCTTTTCCACCACAGATATCTCCCATTCACCACAAGCTCTAAAAGCTTAAAAGTACATGAAGAATTATAACATATTCAGTACACTAAGATTATTCAAGATCCCCTGGAAGCCATAATGAGAAAAATAACCCTGTTCAATGACCCTGATAAACATCAGGCAAGGCATGAAACAGGCTCACCAAAAGTACTCACCACTGGGATGGAGCACATCCAAAGCAAAGTCCAGGTGGAAGAGGGAGTCCCTGTGGATGGCGAAGTCCTCCAGATGCTCCTGTTGGCAGGTGACATTATACTGATTGTACCAAGCCCAGAGAGATTGCAGTCTCCTGAAAGGTATCTATCATCACTCAAAGGAGTTGGGCCAGTCCAAGCACACAGGAAAGACCAAGTTTACAAAGGTTGTTGCCAAGATTTCAAAAGGCATCTGAATAGAACTTGTCAAACAGTACGTATCTGGAAAGGTTGTGAAGAACTATGAGTTTCAGCAAGAGGTGAAGAAAAGGAGGAAAGTAACCAGTATTGTTTTGTGGTACTGTAAAGCAGTTTTACTGAACTTATACTTTTCATGTGTTCATGAAACATCTGAAACATCTTACTGCTGTATGGCCAGGAAGGGGAACATATTTTTTTTTTGGCCAAGGGCCAAATTATAAAAATTTATCAACTTATACAACTCAAGCAGTAGAAGGATGTTGTGCCTAGCTTTCAACTCATCATTGCCTGCAGTTGCCTTAAGCAAATGATCTCCTAAGCCTTAAACGGCCCATGGGCCCTATGTTCACCACCTGTGCTGTATGGGACCAAAATCTGGAACACGACTGAACCGGAAGAACTAAAGCATCACAGAGACAGCATAGTAAGTGTGATCAGATTGCAAAATACAACCAAAAATGAATTTAAGGAACAGGAGTAAAGGGTCTAAGCAAGGAATTGCATGGCAAAGGAAAATGTGGGTGCAACAAGTAGAGAAAATGAGATGTCAGCTGAAGAGTCAGAGTACTATACTTCTACCCTCATATTGTCAAAAAAAAAGAGCAAAGATGGCCTCCAGAGCAATGGTGCATCTACAGTATGAAGTTTTGGGAGGATACAGAAACCAAGGAACAAGGAAGCTTGGGTAGCATAGGTAATTTGCATAGTTAGAAGGAACACTTAACTCAATGAGAACAAGGATCCATTTGAGGATTAAATAACCTTTCTCTAAAGTTAGTTACAATTTATTTGAAAATTATCTTAAGAAAGTTCTATCACAAAATTAGGCTTGAATTTTCTTTCTTTTCTTTTTTTGGGGTAAGGCAGTTGGCGTTAAGTGACTTGCCCAGGGTCACACAGCTACTAAAATCCACCGTCCACTTGAGCTCTTCAGTTGACCAAAAGTACTTTACAGATCCTAAATGTGAATGAGTCTGTATGATAAGAAAACTGGAGATTACTTTAATTGCAATTACAATATATAGTCTTCCTTTTCTTGGGTATTCAGGAAATCAGGGTCACGTACATTGAAAAAGAGGTAGCTATGACTTTTGAGAATGTTTTCAATATGCATGTGTGGCAGGGATGGGCGATGAAGATGAATCCTAGGCAATAACTTGATTTAAAAAATTAGAGCATTTTAGAATTAGATGGTCTCACAAGGTCATAGAAGGAGAGTTGAGCCAGCTTAGAACTCGGGTCTCTTGATCCTTCGGCTTGTCCTATGTTCACAACAATATCACATCAATACCTCACTAGATAAGAAATTTTCTAAGAAGGAGAAGAAATTAATCCATCTTTTAAGTGTGATATATGAGGGAGACCAAAATCCCTCATGTCTTATAAAGGGGGCTACTAAGATAGAAAAAAAAAAAAAAAAGAAAAAAAGAAAAGGGGAAAAAAAAGGTTGGGAATTCTTCCCAAATGCACAGATGGTAAGGGCAGCCATCTGTTGACTGGAATGCAATAAAGACGTGGGTTCTATTCCTGGATGTACCATTTAGTAACTCTATGACATCGGATAAGTTACTTTGGGAAAGTTTCTCAGCCTCAGTTTCCCCATCTGTAAAATGGAGAACAGTAGAACCAACCTTGTCTTTCTCCCACTACTTTGAGGGATGTTGTGATTATCCCATGAGATCACACCTGGAAAGTACTTTTTAAATAATGATGAAGAAGAAATCATAATAACTAGCATCTACATCAGTTTGAAAAATACTTACTCTACAAATATTATGTCTTTTTATTTTTACACCATCCCTAGAAAATAGAGGCTATTATGATCCCCATTTGACAGATGGAGAATGTGAAGCAGGTAGAGATTTAGTGATTTACTCGAGGTCACAAAGATCTCCAAAATGTGGATGTTCTCTTCTGAATCTGAGTCTCATCAACATAAAAGGAGCTGTTGAGGCGGAAATGCTCAGAAACGTGGGGAGAACTAGCCATTCCCACCTAGAGTATGTGACTTGAAGAGGAAAAGCAACCAGATGTTAGGAAACAGAGGCAAAGCAAAAATAAAATATCTATGAAACTTTTTTTGCCCCTCAAAACCGAGCAATTCTCACTACTTTCCCCTAGTACCGTTATTACTCGTCACTACCCCTCTCTTCTCTCTTCCCTGAGCCGTCTTTCCCTGAGAGCCATGCTGCCTTTCATCTCTTTCTCCTCCCACCACTTTCTTTTGCACTGTAATAACCACTGGAATCCAAAAGCTGGCCCTCCGCTAGAACCATCTAACAAAGAGCCCCGCGTCAGTCCCAGCTTGATGGGAAGGCTGGCTTCTCCTGTTTACTGTGAGCAAAATTCCAGTAATGGCATTGGTGATTGACTCTGCATTATCTAATCTGACTCTGAGGGGGAGCAGAGAGATACCAAGATGAAGCACTGCCATTGATGCTAAGCTGTGGGACTCTGACCAAGGCAGTGGCAACCAAATTGCCTTGCAGACAATAGCTGGGATTTTTCAGTAAGACTCTGTCCCTCAGCAGATCGTGGAGCCACTGGCCAGGAAAGTTAATAAGCTTTAGGACAAGTTTTATCCCATCTGAGGTTTTATTTAAAGGTAAGGCTTTAGGAGAAGGAAGCATTTATTATTGATAAGGGAGCCCATTGCCTGCCTGCACACCCACAGCTCCATAAACAATTCCTGAGAGTGCCAGTTCCCAGTGCCCGGTACATCTGTCCTGCCGACAGCGGTGACAAATGGAGCATTCTGCAGGAAGCTCCGCCTAGCTCCATGAGGTACCTCTCCAAAGAGGACCCATTACCAAAGAGGGGCCATTCCACTGGGATGAAACTCCAGCTGATTTTTCATTCATTTATAGCTCATGCCAGTCACTTGTTTAACCTCGGCCCTTAAGGGGGCAGCTTTGCAAACATCAGCACCCTGGACCACATAAATTAGAAGCTGCTCCAGACACTCCGGTCCATGGCCAAAGTCTTTTGATTTGATTTTTTTCAGGGTCAGGGTTTTGAGAGGGCATTTTTTAAAAATAAAAAATGTAGCAAGGAAAAGCGTCTGCCCGACTGGAGATTTACATGTCGTTCTGGTAATTCAGGTTACTGAAGTCATATTTCATGATTAATATATTGGTTCATGTTGTAAATCAGATGGGAGTTTCCTCCTCTTTATTAAACGGCCATTTGGGAGCTTAGCAAATAAAATTTAATTCAGTGATGACTATCATCGGAATTTCAGTTTAGGGACTGAGAGGGGAAACATCAATTGATATTTCCCTTTTCTGTTAAACTCAGCAACAATGACTCTGCTCAGCATTTCTTGGGTCCTTTATATTCAGCCTTTCCATTCCCTCCCCCCAAAACCCCACCTTCACTGAATGACCCTGGATTGGCCAGACCATCCAAATGCTTCAGTTCCTCAGGAGCAAGGATCGTTTCATTTGTATCTGTGTAGCTCTAACACCTAGCCCAGTGCCTGAGACATAATGGACATTTAATAAATGCTTGATGATTGATTGATTGCTGATTTAAGAATCACTGTTTCCCGTCTAGACAGGCTGTACATAATTCATCCAGAAACAAATTCAGATTAGCTCATGGCTGAAAATGACTATGGAAAAATGATCAGACTTATCTAACTCAGTTTCATCAGGTATAATATCCAAAGGAGATCAAGTATTCCCAGTTAATTTGAAAATGAAAAAGATCTATAGATATTCAAGTTAGCATTCTCATGGAACTGTGTTCTTTTGAGTTCAGTCACCCTAATATGGACATTTTCTCTACCTGGGAGGCAGCTCAGCAGAACCGCATGGTCTCTGACTCTAGGAAATGACTTTAAATGTTAAAAACACCCAACAATCCAATGTTTATTAATCCTACCAAAAATCACTTTATCCAAGACACCTTCCTCCCTACCCCTGCCTATTCTGAGCCATTACTTATTCTGAATCTCTTTGTCATTTCTGTACATAAAAGTCCACATTTTGGAGCTCTTTAAGACCCAAGTAAATCACTAAACCCTACCTCCTTCAGTTCTGTCTGTCAGTTCAAATCTGTCAAATAGGGATCATAATAGCACTTATTTCTTTTTTTAAAAATTTTATTAATAGTTTTTATTTACCACATATACGCATGGGTAATTTGACAACATTGACAATTGACAAACCTTTTATTCTAATTTTTCCCCTCCTTCCACCCCTCCCCCCCAGATGGCAGGTTGACCAATACATGTTAAATATGTTAAAGTATAAATTAAATACAATATATGTCTACATGTCCAAACAGCTGTTTTGCTGTACAAAAACAATCGGACTTTGAAATAGCCTGTGAAGGAAATCCAAAATGCAGGCGGACAAAAACAGAGGGATTGGGAATTCTAGGTAGTGGTTCATAGTCATCTCCCAGAGTTCTTTTGCTGGGTGCAGCTGGTTCAGTTCATTACTGCTCTATTGGAACTGATTTGGTTCATCTCATTGTTGGAGAAGGCCTTGTCCATCAGTATTGATCACCATATAGTATTATTGTTGAAGTATACAATGATCTCCTGGTCCTGATCTTTTCACTCAGCATCAGTTCATGTAAGTCTCTACAGGCCTTTCTTAAATCCTCCTGCTGGTCATTTCTTACACCACAATAATATTCCATAATATTCATATACCATAATTTACCCAACCATTCTCCAATTTGGGCATCCACTCAGTTTCCAGTTTCTAATCACTACAAAGAGGGCTGCCACAAACATTCTTGCACATACAGGTCCCTTTCCCTTCCTTAAGATCTCTTTGGGATATAAGCCCAGCAGTAACACTGCAGGGTCAAAGGGTATGCACAGTTGGATAACTTCTTGAGCATAGTTCCAAATTGAATAGCACCTATTTCCCAGGGTTGTTGTAAACATATTATTTGTATTTTTCAAACGTATATAGATGCTAGTTGTTATAATTTCATCATAATCTGGCTTGTCCTGTTCCACTGCAAATTTTTGATAACTCTCTCTCCTTTCCTTCATATGAAGGAGTCATTCAATACCCAAGGCTCTTTCAATAGTCAAGAACCTTGTTCATGCTGAAACAACAGAATAGACTGGTTGACTTACACAATAGTTGATCCCGAGGTCAAGTGAATAGCAAGTTTCAGAGGTAATAACTGAACCTAGAGTCAAAGCTCTTTTCTCCACCAGATTGCAAAACTGACCAGCAGTCCCTGACTTTCTTTGTCTTACTTATTGGGTAAGGTAACATGAAACTGAGATTATATCTTGGAGGGCTTTCTAGACCTACGAGTATGCAAATCAACCAGTCTGCAATTCTCCTGCTGGGTACACATAAGCTACAACGGGATGTAGTGGAGGTAGTACTGGACAGACAATCAGAACAGAGCTCCAGTTCCAACTTGTCAACATTTCCTAATTGTGTGATCTAAGAAAAAACCCTGTCCCATTTCTGTTACTCGGTTTCCTCCTCTGTAAAACAGAGGCAGTGATACTCAAACTGCCTACCTAAAACAATAATGGTTACATTACCCATCTTTCAATACACCTAAAAGGAGGAAATGAGACAAAGGACATAACACCATTTAAGCATAAAGGACTCTATAAATATCTGCAATGATGACTATTTCAATATTTTTAAATATATAAGTAAAGACAGATGCTACAGAATAGAAGATGTGGAAATTCCTAGTAGCACTAATAATAACAATTCTGTCCCCAACACTGTCCCTGACACTCTACCTTTACACTGAAAATCACCATAAATAGAACTCCTTGCCTTAATATCCAAATTTCTTTTCTTTACTTTTTACCTGCTGCAAGCCTCCAGATTTCTTTCTCCCTTTTCATGGTTCATATTTTCCCTTAATTGAACTGTTAATATTAAAATGTTACTTTCAAGAGTCCTGTACCTTTTAACAGAGATCAAAGTCTTAATCTGTATGACCCTGAGTAAGTCATCTAATAATACTAATCACAATGACTCCCAGTTTACAAAGGATTTTCTACCCCAAATCCCTTTGAAGTACCTATAAAGAATATTATTCCTCCCATTTTACAAATAAAGGAAATGAGACATAGAAGTGAGGTATCCAAGGTCATTCTTGCTTGTGAAAAACATTTAGCATAAATTTCCCTCTATAGGAAATAAAATGGACTAAACTTACTTCTAAGAGAGAAGTTGGCTATAATCCTCTATGATTCTAAGATGCTCAATTTCATGGGCATTCTACAACTATAAAATCTGAAACAACAATGATTAGGAGTAAGGGGAGTGCAGATTAGGTAGAAGAGAAGGAAATGAAGCTCTGACATCCATAATGACTTAAAAGGAGCTGTCCATTCATCAAACTGATGAAGCTTCTTGTCTGGTATTTTGCGCTTGCTGACCTCCTACTTATTTTCTTTATTCTCTTACTATCCAACTTCTGCCTGTATTGGAGACCTTAGCTTTACCCTTATTAGACCTTTCAAAGCCAAAAGGAATCATGGATGTATAAAAGAAGCTGCTTCTAGAATATGGATAAATTGAGGGGGGGGGCAATTTCCTGAAATATCATGATTTTTAAATCTTTAAAGAAACTTTGCTCAAGGTCAGCCATGGACCTCATAGGCAATCTAGTCTAATTCACATTTATTTTACAGGAGGGGAACTGAAATACTTGCCAAAGGCCATACAAGTTAACAAGTATCACAACCAAGTTTTGAATCCAAGTTCCCTTACTTTCATTGTAATGCTCCTTGTTCTACAGCAAAATCCTTCCTGCAGTGAGAAACAAGGAAAGACCCAACAAGCATGAGAATAATGGGGAAAACGTTAACTCCGGCAACGAAAATCTATGTTCAAATCTTGCTTCTGCTATCCATTATTCATGTGACCCTCAGCAAGTAATTTTACATTTCTGGCCCTCAGGTTCCTTGTCTGTAGAAGAAAGATGTTAGACTCAGTTATCACTAACATGTCTTCCAGTACTTAATCCTATGATTCGATGATATTGTTGACTTTATGGTATTGTTGCCGAGGCTTATTCAAGCATTTCTGACTGGGACAAGTCAGAACCTACACAGAAAACCTGAAGGCTAAAAGGGAAGTAGGGGAAGGAGCCAGCAAAAGCTTCTATATCCTACATTAGAGTCAGGAATAGAACTAAACAAACAGCAAATTCATCCCTCATCACCTATTACTGGACTTCTGAAACATTTTCATAATTCATTATCCTGCCACCCATTTTTCCAACCCATCTTCTCCACAAATATAAAATAATGTTCCTAAAGTGCAGATCTGATTACACAATTCAATTCCTCAAAAACCCTCATTACCTTCCCCAAGTTTAGAATTTGAAACTCTCTAAAAATATGTTCTACCTACTTATCCAGACTCATTATGAAGAGGGGACCCCGTAACTTTGAGAATAAGGGACCCTGCCCTAAGTCCTTTTTCCCTTAAATGAATTTAAGTTTTGACTGCTTGAGGGGGGAATGAGGAGGGGACCCCACAACTCTGAAAATCCTTAAAGGAGAAAATCTCCTTCAACTCTGCCTCAGTGAGGGACTTTGCCTCAGGGAAAAACAGTTTCCTTATTATCTAGATGGGGTCAGCTCAGTTCCTGAAACTCATTGAATTCAATTCAAATTCTAGCTCTGAGCTAAAACCCAGCATGGAGCCAACTTGGGACTCCACCCATGAGCCCCCTTCCGCTTGGAGCGAAAGCCCCCTATTATAAAAGAACCAAACTAAAATCCTCTCTTTGCAGAGGTTCCAAACATACCAGCACCATGCTTGGCATACCAACGGCCTCTGTCCACTGAAATACTCTTTCCAGTGTCATCTTCTCTTTACCCTCACCTATTTCCCTAACCAGACTTTAACCTTACTTCCAATGCCCATAATAAACCTCTTTTATCAATCCAGGTTCAAAGAACCTCTGCGTCACCAGAAGGGGGTCCCCAAAACTCCCTATTCTTGCACTGTATCCCAAGGGGTTGCAGAGGAGCCAGATCTCTCCATTTGGTTCCCTGAACCCAGAACCTGCCACTAGACCTTATCATTTAACGCCCTGACCACCAGAAACCTTAATTTCATTTGGTTCTGTAAATCTAAACCTCATCAAGTACATATTATGCCCCTTCTCACATATTATGATTCACATAAAAAGTGGGGATCTTTCTTGTCATTGTCTAAAGTCACTAAATTATCTCCATCTACTGTGCCTTTATACTATCTTTGGGATCTAGTATCTCCTCACATCAAACTCTTTGATATATCCAGTGTCCATAGAGGCTGAGCAAAGTACCCAAACCCTTTGGTACTTAGGGGTGAATCTTTCATACTACCCCAAATTCTTCCTCAAATTACCTTAGAGACACGTATTTGTATATAAGTTGCATTCCTTCCCAATTGCAATATAAGGTCACTGAGGACAGATAGTGCATTCCTTTTATACTTAAATATCCCTATCACAGCACCATAGAATGTATACAGCAGGTGCTTAGGATTCCACTGGAATAATCAAAAGAGAAAGACAAAAGAAGCAGGGCAAACTGAACAGGACATACAAATGAAAAAAAAAAAAAAAAACTGCAATGGAGAAATCAAAGATCGGAATCATGGAGTAGCTCATAAAAGTAAAACACTAGTAAGACACATTACCAAATAACTCAGGGCCAGACAACCATACTTCAAGCTGATGTTAAAATATTGAAGTCATCTGTAATCCATCAAGGTAAAGGGACAGCCAAATCAAACACCCAGAAACCAGAGATCAAATGGCATTGCCACTATCTTCCATAGATTTACAGAGTTTTCTTCAGATAACGGTCCTCCAAAAGTGTGGGCTTGTCCTTGCATACTTGAATATGTACACACACATACACATGCACACACACACTCACACACACACCATTATCAATACCAAAGAGGGCAAGTTGTAAATTCGAATACAATAGAGGTAGCGGAATTGACCATGGCCATGTACGGGTCCAACTACAAATCTCAAATCAAACAGAAAGTTGGATAGCTGTGATAATTAAGCACAATCTATTTTAAAAATGAGAACTGTACTTCTCCAAATGAGCTGCCATCAATCTGTAGCACAAGAATGAGCAAAGCTGTGATTGTGAGAATCTTAGAAGAAATTACCTACACAATTAGTTTCAATATAGGCTTTGCTTTCTGAGCCCTTCTATTTTCTTGTCCTTTCTATTTTGCATGGGCATCTCTCCACCCTGGAAGACAACACATAAAGATTTGGGCCTACATTATCGCTTCTTGGAGAATATACAAAATGAGATCTATTTTCCTTCTCTTCCTAGGGCATCAAGAGTTAATAACATTAACATCTGGGTGAAACATCACAAACTAAGTTATCTGATATAATCTTTACCCTGAAGGTATGTTTCCAAACAAACAAACAAACCTAGAAAAAAAATCTAATATACAGACTTAACGTTCTACTCTTGTTTATTTTGTTTTAAGCATTTAGAAACATTATTCTTAGATGCAAAATAGAGGAATCACCAGACTGCCAAAGAGGTCCAGGACACACAAAATTATTAAGAACTCTACTCAATTCCCATGTAAGTTCAGTGAAGGCAAGAATTGTCTCACTTTTTGCACTTACAAGCCCAGCACAATACTGTGTGCATAGTAAGGGCTGAATAAATGTTTATTTTATTCACTACATACATAGACTTTTAGCCCAAATGCAGCATGATATACATATACATCTACATATATATATATATATATATATATATATATATATATATATATATATATATATATATATATATATATATACACTAGTATACTAGTGCATTTAAACATCATCAGGTATCTGAGAAAAGAATTAAGGCAGCTGTGAAGGAACCAGGGGGCTACTTAGAAAGGATCATAGAATAAAAATACACATATTTATGAAAATGAAAAAAGTGGAATAGGTGAGTCCTAAATTATAGCACCATGTACACCGAGAGCCTAAAGGACCTCCTCTCCTGTCCATGATGTTAGAGAGCAGAATAACATGGGAATATGATTCATTCTCTGGCTGGCAGAATTTCATAACCTCTTTCCATATTTCTACCCAGCTTTACAAGTCTACAATTCTGACTTTGATTCCCCTAACTCAAGTTATGAAAGTCACCACTCATAAACACACACACACACACACACACGGGTCCAGCATTCACAAGGTTAACTTTTCTAACTCTTCCCAACTGGCTGGATCTCATTGGAATATTTCTAATGCAATTGTCCACCCTTGCTAAGCAAGGCTCCCATTAAGGCCAAAGGATAAAATTTGCTGGTTGTAGCATGTTTCCTTCAGAGCAGATTAAGAGCTATTCAATAGAAGTGTAATAGAATCTGTAAATCTGGGATGACGTCGGAGCAGTGTATCTGACATTGAAGTTACAGGGCTGTCATGGTAGAGAGAAACTATACATGGAAAGCAGAAAGTCAGGTTCAGGTAATGCATCTCTTGACAACACAGAGACAATAAAAACTAAGTTAGGCCAAAAGAAAACCACCAAACATACCTCATCAAAGCAACCACATTTGGGGCACAAGTTAAAAATTCAATAGGAATTATGACCAATTAAACAATTAGCTTTGACATTCAGGGAGGCCCATGATGAGAGAAAATTATTTCTAATGTAAGTATAAAAATGAGAGTGTGTGAGTAGCATACCAGCAGGGTCAACTTTCTATCTGCACTGACATAAGAAATGAATGGTTGACTGGTGAAATTGGAAGTAAGTAAACTAAGCATATCCTTGGATCCAAGAATTTCATTACTAGGCCTATAGCACAAAGTTATTAAAGAAAGAAGAAAAGGACTCACGTACATAACCATTTCTGGCCTACATTATTGTGCTAACAATGAATTGGTAATTAAGGGGATCTCCATCGACTGGGGATGGATGTGAATGTAAGGAAATAATATTGTATCAAAATAAATGAGATAATGGATGGTTTGGAAGAAACCTGGGAAGAGTGACGGGAATTAATGCAAAATAGAGTGAGCAGAACCAGAGAACAATATTTTGAAAACATTGAAAAGACAACAACTATACTCAATGTAATTATCAAACATGATTCTTAAGAACCAATGATTAAGCACACTACCCACTTCTAGACAAAAAGACAACAGAGGCAAAATGAAGAATAGGATGTGCATTTTTGACCATATACACGGTGAAAATTGGTATTACTTAACTAAATATATTTATTACAAGGGTTTTTTTTCCAATGGGAAGAGAGGAAGTAATCAAAAAATTAAAAAAAGAGTTTTATTAAAGTATTTGTTGGATACAAAGAGTAAACAAATCAAAGAGGATCATAGACAAGCAGTACAGCTTTGAAAGTTACATATTGTATAATGAAAATATATAATGAATGCTTTTAACTGGAAAAAAGTTGTAATAATAGATTTGTAATTTCCTATACAATTCTCTTTTTATTTTCTATTTTCTATTTTAAAATTCCCATTTTTATCTAGCGTTACAATGAGAAAAAGAAAATAAAGAATTAATTTGAAGACAGTATGAAATAAAGAAATGAAACAGAATTACATGGCCTGTCAATTTTCTGATAAATCAATTAAAGTTTCCTAGTGGGTTTCCATCACTCCCACCATCAGTAGCTCATTTAGGGACGAGTCTCTGCTGAGGGTGGGAGTCAATGGAGAAAGCTACTAAGAAAGGATGACAGAGAACAGGGAAATGGGGTGCTGTCTCCAAAAAATGAGACCCCATGAAAGGTGAATTCTCCTACCATCAATGTAAGGATATCTAATCAAAGAAGTGATAACAAATTTTCCCATTTCCAAAGTTCCTTGCTCTCCATTTAGCATTTCGTGACTTCCTTGTAAGATCTTTGTATGATGGAGCAACGAAAGCCTCTTTGATATTGTCACAATGGTCATTCTCATCATATCAACTTCCAGGAATCACGGCAGCTACTTGTGGGATTGTTTCAAATAAAGTCTGTTCCACAAGAACACAGTTCATATCCTTATCTCGGCAATATCACACCAAGAAATTCATTCTTATCTGCTTTAAAGAGTCAGTGTACTGGAGATAATTGATCTCCCTAATTAGAAGCTGAAAGATAATTTGGGGTAACAGCTAAAACTTGGCTCAACAAAACTAGAGTGTGTACCTGCAATTCTTCGTCTGAAAATAAGACTCGAAGTACGGCACCTAAATTTTCTGAGCTTGAGGGTCTTCACTTGAAAATAGAGATGTTTTATTTAACATGTATTAGTCAACCTGCCATCTGGGGAGGGGGGAAGGAGGGGAAAAATTAGAACAAAAGGTTTGGCAATTGTCAGTGTTGTAAAATTGCCCATGCATATATCTTGTAAATAAAAACTATTTAAAAAATAAAAAAATAAAAAACATAACTATAAAAAATCTAATAAAAATTAAACATTCTCAAAAAAATAGAGATGTTTGCATCATAAGTATAGAGAGAGACAACTAGAGGAAGTGTTATAGAAGTTTTATGAGGTTAATGTACTATATAAATGTGAGTATTGTTGGTCTTCCCAAACACACACCCACACACACACACACAACAGAAACCATTCTTAATTTGCCAGCAGTTTAGCATATCCAATTCATTAATGAGAACATATTACTCCCTTATTAATATGCTTTTATTGCTCATACTGACTATATGACAAAATTCACATCCTTTAACTTTGCCATCAAGCAAGCTTTACAAACTAAACATTATAAAACTCTTCATCACAAACACTACATCGAGTGAAATTGGAATATTAAAAAGTACCCTGAATGCTTGAAAGCACTGAACTCAAAAGTGAAGAAAGTCCTGAGTCCGAATCCTACCTTGGACACTTATAAGAGATGGAATTCCAGTCAAATCACTGAATTTTTTTAATCCTAAACTGTTTTATCTGCCAAATGAGAGTAATAATAACTTCAGAAGTGGTTATGAGGATCAATCAAATAAAACCGAAAGAGTATTTCTATAATATTTGACAGATTGCAATGTATCATCTCATTGTATTGTGATAACAACACGACAGTTGGGTATTATTATCCCCATTTTGTCCTATGAGCAAACTAAGACAAATACCAGATAAGCAACTTGCCGAAAGTCACATGGCTAGTGTCTGAGGTGGGATTCGATCTCAGGTCTTCCTATTCCAGCCTTCTCCCCACTGAGCCATCTACATTTGAATGTCCAAAAATTGGTTTGCAAAACATTAAGCATTATAGAAAGGTAAACATAACTTCATTTAATGATTAAAGCTCTATCTCTATCAGTAACTCTCCTGTGCAAACTTCAAGGGACAGATAGATCACCACCTCCCTTCCTTTTTTCCCCTTTCTTTTTCTAATCACACTATCCTTTGGATCAAGTGAAGGGACAGAGACCTCAGATCTCCTTGTCTACTCTGTTATTGAGCACAGAACTATAGATGTAAGGCTGGAAAGTAACCTAAAAGATCAACAGTCCACCTCTACCACTTCATAGCAAACAGAACAGAGACCCACAAGGCTGCATGGCCATTTTCAAGTCACACAGAGTGTCTGACATTTCAAGCTATCTGAAAGCCAACTAGTACTCAAAACCAGAGGTATCTAACTTGGGGCCTGCCTTGGAACTCAGTACAGGTGCCCCTAGAATTGCAAGTCTGACCTCTAATCTAAGCCAGTCCCCTCATTTTTATGTAAGGGAACCCAGGGCAGGGAGGGGAAGTGACTGGTACAAGGACTGACAGATATTAAGCATGAAAAGCAGAATCTGAACATAGAGCCTCAGACTCCATTTATTTGGATTCCTCTAATTCTATAAAGAGACCTAAGGAGCTTCAGTGACTTATCCAAGAGCATACATAGGATCACAGCTCTAAATCTTATTGAAGAGCAAAATGAAGCACAGGAAGGACAATTACTTTCCCAAGCATTCACAGAAAACAAGTATGTGACAAAAAAGAATCTGAAACCAGGTTTCACTCCAGAGCCACTTCTCTCTCTCCTTTTTTTATCTTGCTTAATGTCTCTTCTGTTTCAATGTTTGGTTGTTCATGGAAGGAATGAGGAAAGGAAGGTTGAAGTGAAGGAAAGTCAGGAAGAAGGGATTAAGGGAAGGAAGGAAGGGAGGCACCAGAAGTAGAGGGAAAGAGGGAGGAGTCATAGAGGGATGAAAGGAGAGAGGGAAAGATAGAGAGAAGAAGGGGAGAACAAAGAAGGGTGGAATGAAGGGAAAGGAGGAAAGCAAGGAGGGAATTAGGGAGAGAAGAAATCCCAGTTGCATCACAAACCATTGAAATTTTTTCCCTAACCACAACCTTGGCCAGAATAAGCCTGGAAACTCCCAAAATGACAAAGTCCACAAGCAAGGCCCAAACAAAGTGGTGTCACTCCCAACAGGGACCGATGTCTCTCAATCCACTAGGTGTACAGACATCAGGAGAAATTGTGAGAAAAATGGATGTTTACAAAAATAGAATGTCCAGAAAGAAAGAGATTAACCTGCTTTTTCAGGCTGTCAATATTACAAAGAACGAACAAGTGCAAAATGACTTTAAAAAGAACAAAGACTTGGCTGCTGCATAAATACTAAAAGAACCGATGTCTCTGATCTGAGCTTGCTCCTTTGGCAGATCGCACATCTCCCAGGGAATCCTCACTAAGATCTGATTCAACACTTAAAGGCTCCCTTTTCTCCCATGAAATCACAAAGGTCCTTTGCAATTACCTTCAGCTTGCTTTCCCTTGCATTGAGGGCAACTCCCCATTGCTGTTCCTGACCTGTTAAATTTCCAAATGGAATAATTAATGAAAAGAAAAGATTGGCTGGCAGAGACAAGGGATGACAAGTGGACACCATGTCTATATGTGACCATCCCACGTTGAGAAAAACCAAAAGAAGGGCTCTAGAACCACAGAAATAGATAAGAGCCACAGAGGATGGGTGGGCACAGGTGGCTTCTGATCAGTATGCTGACTCACACCCTACGAGTAAGCAAAACAAGCTTCTGGCACATGTGGATGGGTAGTTAATTGCTTAAGGTAAGACATGGAACCTACATGGAAAGGGGAGTTCAGAGATATTATGGAAGACAAAGAGAATGCCATTTAACTCTAGGAAATCTGCTGCCTCCAGGCCTGTTTTGTACCCTGAGCCAGACTGGAGCAAGGTGGTAGTAATTTGACTTCCTTCTATTTTTCCCCATATCATGGTCTTCTGTTATTTATTTATTATGAAAAAATGCTGAAAGCTTCAGTGGAGGTCTTCAGACACAGGCTAGGGTGATTATTTGTAGAAGGAAGGGAGGGAACAAGGGGGAGAGAGAGAGGAAGAGAGACAGACAGACAGACAGAGAGAAGAGAAAGAAAGAAAGAAAAATAGAAAGGAAGGAAGGAAGGAAGGAAGGAAGGAAGGAAGGAAGGAAGGAAGGAAGGAAGGAAGGAAGGAAGGAAGGAAGGAAGGAAGGAAGGAAGGAAGGAAGGGAAAAGAGAGAGAAAGAAAGAATAGAAAGACAGAAAGAATGAATGAAAGGAAGGAAGGGAGGAAGAGAGAGAGAGAGACAGAGAGACAGAGAGAACGTGCACACTGCCTTTTGGAATTTCCTAATTAGATAGCATCTTCCAGACCCATCACTTCACTTTTATACTTTTTCAGTGGAACCAAGAAGTAGAAGTTCTGGGAAAACAAATTTCAACAAAATAAAAGCAGACTTACCCAACAATCCAGCTGTCCAGTGGGGGTTCCACTGGGGGAAGTGTGGGTGTATGTTTGCATACACCCATTCACACACACAGACACTCCCATTTTCCCTAGAAGTTTTCAAGTAAAATCCTGATGCATCTTGGTTGAGAATTTGCATATGGGATTCATCCACTGTATCCCAGATGCTAATGATTCTATTAAATAGTGTGACTGTCCTAAGATATGCAGCTGAGTAATGAATTCTCAGAAAGGATGCATACAACAGACCAGGTCACTCTGTCCTCACCAAAAAGAATTCAATAGATTATTCACGTCAGACCAACGCAGGAAATACTGAAATGCTTAGATGGCAAAACATGAATACAGGCCTAAAAGAATGTAAAAAAAAAAAAAAAAATTAAAGTAGCATCATGTGCATAATCCTGTTTTCAAAAAGGCCAAGCTCTTGTAAGAATACAGAATGTTACATCAAAAGGAAAGGGTGATGGGAATATGTGAAATAGGTTAGGCTGGAGCAGATGCATCTATTCCTGCAATCAAAGCCAGATGGTCCACTATAGAAATAGATTGGGAGGAGACAGGTTCTAGGGCCCTAGATCTAGAGCTGGGAGAAACCTCAGAGACCCTTTAATCCAATACCCTCATTTTATAGAGGAAGAAACAGAGGACCAGGGAGAAAGACTTTGCTCAAAGTGGCACCAGGACAAGAGTTTGAATGGACCTTAGAGGTCATCTAGTACCTTTTAAAGAGAAGGAAACTGAGACCCAGGCTGGGGAAGTAACTTGAATAAATTTGCAGTTAGGAAAAAAATGGCAAGAATTGACCACTGGTGCTCAGATTCCAGAATCATTTCTTTTTCCTACATACCTCCCAGAGAAAGCCTTATTAATAAAATCAAACTAAGATAAAGCCTGTGAATTTAATGCAGAGATGCTGCCAAAAAGATCATGATGGCATATATATCGGGGTGCAATGCCTGAATAACAAAACAGACCCGTGAAAATATCACATCAGAATTCTGATGGAAGTGGATATCTTCAACATAAAGAAGATCCAACTCACTTCCAGTTGATCAATGATGGACAGAAACAACTACACCCAGAGAAGGAACACTGGGAAGTGAAAGTAAATTGTTAGCACCACTGTCTATCTACCCAGGTTACTTATACCTTCGGAATCTAATACTTTATGTGCAACAAGAAAATGGTATTTATACACATATTTATACACAAATTGTGAAGGTCTGGTCTAGCTCCTCTTGTCAGGATAAGCAAAAGTCCTTGCCCCACGTTGGGCGCCAATTGTAGCGAGCTGTCGTCTCTAGAAGCTGCCGGATCGCTCTCTGGGAAGAGATCTGCTGTGTCTACTCAAATCTCTCCGACAGATTCTTCTTCCTGTAACGAACCGTTGTCTCCAGGTAGTTGCTGTTAACTCTTGTCCTTAGAAGTGACTTCCCTTCCTGCAGAGAGCCCCGTCAGGCCTGATGTAATGCAGAGAGTCTTCTTCTTGAATCCTGGCTCTGAATCTCCTCCAGCTCTTATCCTTCTCCAGGCCGATCTAGGTTATATTGTAACACATGTAAAATGTATGGGATTGCCCGTCATCAAGGGGAGGGAGTAGAGGGAGGGAGGGGATAATTTGGAAAAATGAATACAAGGGATAATGTTACAAAAAAAATTACTCATGCATATATACTGTCAAAAATTACAAGTAAACAAAATTCACATCAGAAACAGGTGATGGTCCAATGTCTTTTGGTGTTTGTAAGAGCCTTGCTGGGTCTTTACTCACAAAGCCCTCTGTATCTCTGGCACAGAGATATCAGACTGACAGACTAAAAGCTCCAGCCCTCCATCACACCATTGCATTAGCAATATCTTTGGACAGCCCACTGTGATAGTGAATTCTTGAGCTAAAACCACCTCTAATTGGCCATAGTAAAAGCAACTGAATGGAGATGAAGAGTCTCCGGTTCCCAAGTAAAGAACACATGGTAAGCTACTCCCAACAAGAAAGATGTGGGGTTTTAACAACCACAGTTCCATAACATATTCCAGAAGCTGGAGACAGTGCTGTTTTTTGTGGGATTTGTTCATTGGGTGTATATGCTTTTTAATCCACTGTTTCACTTCATTTCCCAACCTGATAATGGCTTTGCAGATCTATTTCACACACATCCCAAATCAAGGTGGAATGATAGATATTGTGTTTGGGAACTATTTTATTTTCAAAAGCAAACTTGTTTCTCCCCAGTTGGATTTAGTCCCTCTAAACATGGAAGACGATGGAAGAGTAACTTGGATAGCACACCAATGGAGCCTCAGTTATCATCTCACTATTTCTACATGAATTTCTGGCCCCTCCTTTTCCATTAAATTGTTCTTCTACTCCTGGAAAGTGGTCTTCTGCAGGTGTACCTCTCTCTCTCTCTCTCTCTCTCTCTCTCTCTCTCTCTCTCATACACACACACACACACACACACACACACACACACACACACACACATACACACACACATAAACACAGAGGAACAGCCTCCCTAATTATTGTTCGTCCTTCATTCTCAAAGAGCACCACCCTCACTAATTAGGGACCAAGTAGCTCAGGCAGTAATGACCCTCATTCTTGCTTCCCAAGTAGAGACATTATTAAGAAAGACAATGCCATGGCAGAAACTAGGCATGGACCCACATTTAACACCACATACTAAGATAAGATTAAAATGGGTCCAAGATTTAGGCATAAAGAACGAGATCATAAATAAATGAGAGGAACAGATGATGGTTTACCTCTCAGACTTGTGGAGGAGGAAGGAATTTGTGTCCAAAGGAGAACTAGAGACCATTATTGATCACAAAATAGAAAATTTTGGTTACATCAAATTAAAGAGTTTCTGCACAAACAAAACTAATGCAAACAAGATTAGAAGGGAAGTAACAAATTGGGAAAACATTTTTACACTTAAAGGTTCTGATAAAGGCCTCATCTCCAAAATATACAGAGAATTGACTTTAATTTATAAGAAATCAAGCCATTCTCCAATTGATAAATGGTCAAAGGATATGAACAGACAATTTTCAGATGATGAAATTAAAACTATTTCCACTCATATGAAAGAGTGGTCCAAATCACTATTGATCAGAGAAATGCAAATTAAGACAACTCTGAGATATCATTACACACCTGTCAGATTGGCTAAGAAGACAGGAACAAATAATGACGAATGTTGGAGGGGATGTGGGAAAACTGGGACACTAATACATTGTTGGTGGAGTTGTGAAAGAATCCAACCATTCTGGAGAGCAATTTGGAACTATGCCCCAAAAGTTATCAAACTGTGCATACCCTTTGATCCAGCAGTGCTACTACTGGGCTTATATCCCAAGGAAATACTAAAGAAGGGAAAGGGACCTGTATGTGCCAAAATGTTTGTGGCAGCCCTTTTTGTAGTGGCCAGAAACTGGAAAATGAATAGATGTCCATCAATTGGAGAATGGTTGGGTAAACTATGGTATATGAATGTTATGGAATATTATTGTTCTATAAGAAATGACCAACAGGAGAAATACAGAGAGGCTTGGAGAGACTTACATCAACTGATGCTGAGTGAAACGAGCAGAACCAGAAGATTATTATACACTTCAACAACGATACTGTATGAGGATGTATGCTGATGGAAGTGGATATCTTCAACATAGAGAACAGCTAATCCACTTCCAATTGATCAATGATGGACAGAATCAGCTACATCCAGAAAAGGAACACTGGAAAATGGGTGTAAACTGTGAGCATTTTTTTGTTTTGTTTTGTTTTTCTTCCCAGATTATTTTTGCCTTCCGAATACAATCCTTCCTTTGCAACAACAACAATAACAACAACAACAACAACAACAACAACAACAAAAAAGATAATGCCAAACCCCTTGCTAAATAAATTTTAAAAAAAGTTTTATATGCTTCATAAACCTGTAACACTTGATAATGGCAAAAGAAAAACAAAGTATGAAGAATCTCTCAAGGAGAATTTTCTGCCACAAGAGACTAGGTAAACCTTGCTGTAGAGGTAAATTCATTCATTTTCTCTTGATTTTTGCCTCTCTTCTTTTCATGGAAATTCTGTTGTAAATCAACCATTTTCTCAAAATACTTGGGAGTGAGGAGGAGAAATGTTAAATTTTCAGGCCTTTTCTTGAACTATAAAACCGATATGTTTCCACTAAACCTGGAACCCGAACCTGGATCTTCCGCCCTGACCAGCTCTCTATCATGGCAATTTTCTAACAGCAGGTCCTACTTTTCTGCAACTGACCAGGAGATCCCTACACCAAACAAAATCACATGTCCAATCGACATATTATTTTTGTGTTTACCTCCCTTGAAACATTTTCCTATGGAAAAAGCCCAGATCCCCCTAGTAGCATGGAGTGTTTCTTTATTCAAGGTTCCCAGCAACTTTCAATTTCCGGGCACCCTGGAGTCGCCCTGGTTGTAGATGGCTTTTACTGAAGTGAGGGAGAAGCTGGAGGAGGAGGTTTAGTATTTAGCACTTGGAGAGTGCCTCCATGATTAGGGAACACTTTGCAAATATATTAGTTAATCTTCATAATCAGACACTAACCTTTCAGACTAATTTGGATCTTGAACAGTCAGGAAGAACTTTTCTTCCAGCAGGGTACCTAGCTGACTGTTGATGTTCAAGGCACACAAAAGAAAGGTTGCCTCAAAGAGCAGGGAAAGTTAGGGAGCTCAGCAGGGAGATGGACAGTGACGGAGAATGGGGTTGAAAGGAAAACTAGGCATGGGCCATTCCAAGGCAGTCTGCCAAAAATACAGCTCACAGTTTGTGATCTCTAGAATGAGGATTAGGGCTACCTAATGTTAGAAGCCAGCAGTTTGCTTGTTTTTCTTCTTTGGCTTGATGATGCAAAGAAAAAAAAGAAAAGAAAAGAAACATGATGGTGAAAACAAACTACTTTATGGCCATCTTTACAAGGAAATGGTGGGACAGTGGAAAGGGGAAAAAAAAGGAGATAGGAGACAAATATCTAAGTGCTTCATGTGATACTGACTATCAAGCAATTTAAAATTTCAAGAGGCATAGTTTTGGGGTAATTTAATCAATTTATTAATAAGGCTTGTATGTTTGTTCATGACGGAGGTCAGTAGCCATCTGAAATGCTGAAGATCCCTCATGGCTACGGGCTCAAGGTTTATAGGCCCTCAGAATAGCAGATGTTCCCATGGATGGGAATCATTCATATTGGTTGACAATTAATGAGAAAATTAATATTAGAAGGAGAGATGAACAATCTTACACTGAGGATCTTGAGGTACCTGACTTGGATCACCCAATTCTTGGTCAAAGAGACTTCAATTCCCATATCACCAGACTGAGGTGATCATCTTATATATGGAAGAATACATATCTTCCAAGATATTTCTAAGTAAACACAACGAGTAGGAATCCACAGTCTTTACCCAAAATTTCACACTCATAGATTTCTACATGAGGAAGCAGAAAAAAGGGGAAAAAAATCTTGGAACCAATTCAATAATTAGTTACTGATAATAGGAGAAAAATAATTTCTCTCGCCACTCATATGACCTTGAACATGACTCCTGAGTAGACCTTACTTATAAAAATGAAAGGGCTGAACTAAATACTCTAAGGTCCATTCCAGCTCTAAATCAATGTCTTCATGAAAAAAAAAAAAGACTAGTACTGGACTAAAGTCTCACATCTTGATAACTACCTGCCTGTGTAACTTTAGCATATCACTTGATCCTCCACAAACATCCATTTCCTCATCTGTAAAATCAGTGGGCTTAAAGTACAAAATCTCAGGGATCTCCTCCAGATCTATATTGATGATCACATTAGTGACCTAGGTTTCACTTATTGGGTTTCAGTTTCCTTTTAAGTAAATGACAAAGTTTGACTACAGGACTTCTGAAGTCCATTTAGCTTTAGCTCTAAATATAAGTTCCTATGTGGGACTTTGGACAAGTCATTTCACCACTCTGAACTTTGTTAATCTCCTGTAAATGGTGATATGAGAATGGCTCTCAATCTAGAATTCTCTGCAGGATGTCTGAGACCTGCAACGTGGCCAGTTTTCTGTGTGAAACCTATTCTATGATGATACTACAGATATTCCTTTCAAAAAATTATATGGAGAAAAATTATATACAGATCCAGCTATTCTATCTCAAAGGCATACAACTTTTTCAGTTGACCCCAAATATCAGTGGAAATATAGGGTCAAGAGACTTTTAGTTAGCTTATAACTCATCTTCCTCCAAAAGTGATACACAATATCAGTTTCAAAAGACATATGGAGAGAAGATTAGATTAGGGATCATTAAAAGCTTTGCTTAAGCAACTCCATCAATGACTAGAAGGAGGGATTTAGATTGAATATTGTGATGTTTAAAAAGGTGGCGAGAACATTTCCAGTTAATTAACCATTAAATTAATAATACGAGCATTTTCTTAATTGAAAAGGATCAGTAGTACTCTTAAAAGCCAAAGAAATTCATTCCAGGGGCCTTATAACTTAGATGCACTTGGAAATGTGGGTGATCTGAAAATAACAGTCAATTTTAACTTATTAACAATTGAGAGAATAAATATTACAATGAGAAGGTAGATCAGTCCAATGAGGGATTTAGAGAGTGACATCATGTCACTCTTGTAAAAAGAGATTATCTATATAACCAATAACAATGAGCCTTGGGAAATATAGACAAAAAATTTGCCTTCACCTAAATTTGCTTGAGTAGAAGACAATGAACAGAAATTTACCATACATAAGATGATCCAGGTAAGATAAATATTTTGCAGAGCTTACTGATATTCTTCAAAGGACAAGCTTTTGAATAAGGAAATAAAACATGGAAAAAGGCTAGATCCCCCCATAAATGGTTATTAATAATAATTTCCCTCATTATTAATAATGATCCAGATAACAACAATCGTTATGAGTGATTATAATAATAAACTTAATGTAATAATAATTATAATAAATAAAAACAAATAACCCAAATAATGTTATTAGTTTTTAAAGCATTTCATATCCACATACTAAAGCTATAAACCAAGCACAAAAATCTTTATTTTCCCTATTTCACATACGAAAATGATGAAGCTTAAATCAATATATAAGCACTTACTGAAAGTCTCCTATGTGGTAGGCAACATACTGAGTGCTGGGCATGCAAAGACACAGCCATTCTTATCCCAAAAAAGTAATCGAGCAGCATTATCAAGGTTATTGAGATATGCTTAATACTCAGTTCTTAATTGGTAAACAATGAGAATGGAGCCAAGACGAAATAAGATTTGAAAATCATAGTCTCCTATGTGTTACTCCAAGCCCTCGCTCCCCTTCTCCCTCCTGCCTCAAGGAAACTTTGGGTCTTCACTGTAATACAGGGAATTTGACATCCTGCAATCAATCGCCGTGGATCAAGAAGATTAAATGGGGTTTGGGGACATTACAAATAAATCATGACCATTTGTAGCAAGTCAGCCTAAAAAGCATCCCTCCTAGCAAGCTCTTGCATTTTCTATACCCTACACAGCAGTCTACCTTGCTCTTCTCTAGTTCAAGCTCTACTGGCACAGATGTCCAAAAAAAGGTTTTAAAATTTCCTTCTCCAGAGATGTTTTCAAAAATCTACAAGAATCTAGGATTAGGTATACTTTAATCTAAAATACTAGAATAATTGGATTTAGAGTGAGAAGGACCTTAGAGGCCACCTGGTCCAACCTCTTCATTTTATAGAGGAAGAAACTGAGGAATAAAAAGGTTAAAGGACTTATTGTGGGAGAGGATATATGTAGTATATGTGTAAAATGGGATTTGAAATCAGGTCCTCCTGATTCTAAGTCTCATGCCCAATTTAATACACCATACTGCCTGTGGAGCCAGTGTCAACTAGGTTGAACAGTGGAGAGCACTGTGTCTAGAGCCCAGAAGACCTGAGTTGAAATCTGGCCGTAGACGGTTACTATCTGTGAGACCCTGGTTAAGTAGCTCATGTTATCTCCTTATCTTTAAATGAAGATGATAATAACACCTATCTTTGCAGAATTGTTGTGAGCATAAAATGAGTACATATTTCTAAAATATTTTGTGAACCACTGAATACTGTATAAATGTTAGCTAACAATTATCCCTTCCACATCACTCCATTTCCATATATCACAGATTGACAAAGGAAATTAAACGGGAAATTTTAAGAGTATTACAGAATCTGCACACAATTTGAAAAAATTTTAGAAACTCATAAATACATGTATAGTATAAGATCAATCCAAATCATACACTAAGTTGCTGTGAACACTCCATAAAAAATTTTAAAAATTCATTCTTCTCTGTTATGAAGTGAGGGCCAAAATTGTTTACATAGATTTTCCAGACCACACAATCACCATGTGCTGACCCCTGCATTGTGGAAGGGATAATTATAATAGTAAAGACAATAATAATATGGGATATTCTGATTTTGTGATATGTGAATCAATAACATCAATGATACTTGAAGCCACAGGGAATGCAGAACCAATGACAAGTGCCTAATCTTGTGGGGTAAGACAGAGGCAATGTACACAAGGAAAACTCAGCCAATTACATTTAGCCAAAGCCTGTGGTTCCCATTTCTAGAAAGAACACTTTTAGGTATGCTCTACAAAGATCGCCCCTAACTCCAGATCTGTTAGGATTCTTACAAGGTGCTAAGTCGGTTGTCTAATTTAGCATGGTACTTAACAGTTCTCTAGTTCAGAGTTCACACCTTTCACACCTTTAAAAGAGCATATAAAAGGACAAACCCACTCCTGGTCTTCCAGGAGATTCACAACTAGGATTGACTTCTGAAAGATCCACAAGCCCACAGAAACCCACAATTCCACTCTCAGAGGAAGAGTCTGATTCATTCCAACTTCCACCTCTGTGCTGGCTGGAGA
Organism: Sminthopsis crassicaudata; assembly: GCF_048593235.1. Taxonomy (NCBI): domain Eukaryota; kingdom Metazoa; phylum Chordata; class Mammalia; order Dasyuromorphia; family Dasyuridae; genus Sminthopsis; species Sminthopsis crassicaudata. The sequence continues at coordinate 62,172,296 of NC_133623.1, read as the reverse complement.
CATTTGGATAAGAGCTCTCAGGAACCAGGAAGACAGATAGGCCTCTATTAAAGCTAACTGGGCCCAGGAAAAGATTCAGAACTTTGAAGGACACAATAAAGGAAATGGACTTTAACTCCTAACTGCATTTGGGATTATTTAACTGAACTGAAACTAAGGCTGCTCCCAGATGCTCCCCAAGAAACCTGCTCCAAGAGAACGATTATAATTTAGAGAAAAGAACATCACACAGATCCATGTTGGAAAAAATTATTTTGCTTTTCTACAAATGAAAAAAAGTTGAGCAAGGAGAAAGAACTTATTGAGGACTGCAAAGCTACCGAGAGAACATTCCCACCTAAATCTTCCAAAGTCAAAGCAATCACTCTTCATGCTCAAGCATACAGGCTTTCCAACAAGCACGAATGTGCTGTTTATTCTGAGGAAATGCACAAAGTAAGTTGATGAAGGATGCTGGGGCCTCAAAGCTCCAATGTGAAACAGATCATGTTCCAGATTGCACTAAAAGTCTACTTTTACAATTTCAAGGACCAGAAAGTTAATATACAAGTAGTAACTTGGTACCAATTTACCAAAGCCAAAAACATGTAAATGTTGCAGACAGTGCTTAGTCCCATCAAAGTAAAAAAAAGGAATTAAAACTACAAATGATCCCATGGATCTAAACAATTTCCTGAAACCAGTGAAGCTTTTTGAAAATTCTAACATACACAAAGTCAAGCATTTCGCCTAAAGACTGAGGCGACATTTGATGTAAAGGAAATTGCAAATAATGTATATGAGATACAATTATCATTCCATCTGGTCTCAAATGGAAGGAAACAAGATCAAATACAGATAATTCATACAAGACCTGCTAAAGGCTAACTGATAAAATCACAAAGCAGATAGAGCTGTCCCAGAGTGGCACACATTGCCTAGGGAAGGAGTGGTTTGCACTTAGTAACATATTAATAACTCATTAGCTCTATCATTTCCCCCATATTTGAGTGATTACATTAACTGAGCTGAGAAAGAGCATCCAATCTACCCCCTCTTATACATATATTTTTAGCCAATTACTTGATAATAATTTTTAAATTACCAGGTTAAGAACATATTCTGAGAGAACTCCACTGAAGATCTTAACAAGCTAACATGGAACCACTAATGGTTATTTGTCAAGTATTAGATATATTGTTTTGGTTTATGAGAATCATAGAACACATAGCTCGTTTTATATAATCCTTTTTAGGACAGACACCAGAAATATAATTGCTATGTCAAAAGCTATGATCGTTTTAAACTTTTACTGTTTACTACCAGATTTCTCTCCAAAAACATTCAGTTGTGTGATTCTATGTATTTTGAAGATGAGGAAACTGAGGCAGTCAGATGGTAAAGGAGTCACCCAGGAATACATAACTAATAAGTATCAGAAAGATTTGAAACCAGAAATTCCTGATTCCATGACTAGCACTCTATCTACTATACCACACAATGGCCTCAACTTTGTCTTCCTCCACAACCTTCCCAGAATTAAGACATTCTTTTTTAAAATAAATTAGAAAATTAGATGGTTATGAGGTGATGCCTCCGAGTTCTTTTAATTTGAATATCCTTAGGTATTAGTGAACTTTAACATTTTTCAAATTATTATTAGTAATAACTCTCTTTTTAAAAATTATCTATTCTTATTATTTGATCATTTATCCACGGGGAACCAGGACATAACAGTGACCTCTTTTGCTTTTTGGATTTACACATGTCAAGTCTTCTTCTGTTAAATTTGGTACACAAATTTTCCATAAACTCTTCTCTTCTTATTTCTTTAATTATATTCATTTTGTTGTGGAGATTTTTCTTAAATTTTCAGGTAAAGTAATCAAGCACATCTACTTTTTCCTTAATAATTCATGCTATTTCATTAATTGAAAAACATCATCTCTCTTCTACTACTGAGATATATACTTTATTCCATTTTCTTTCATCTTTCTTATCATTTGTTTTTCACACGTCTCTTATACAATTGTAATTCACTATATGTGATATCAGATGGGAGTCTAAATCCCTTTCCAAACAGATTACCAGTGAATTTTCCCAAATACATTTATTATATAATGAGCCCTAAGCCAGAAAGTATAAAACTACTTAGGAAAGACCACTTTATTTGACAAAAAACTGCTGGGAAAGACTGGAAAGCTATTTGGCATAAATTAAGTGAAGACCAATATCAAGCACTATGCATCACAATAAATGGGTCATAAGATCACAACTCTAACCTCCAAATGGAAATGTGAAGTGAAAATAAAATACTTACATCATCATAAATCATGAAGAAAATATCATCTGATTTTTTTTTCCACAGCCAAAGAAGTACAGGAGTTCTTGAAAGACTGAATTTCATTTTAATTTCATGAAAGTGAACCTTCCCAACCCCCCAGCAAAAAAAACAACAAAAACAACAGCAACAACTAGAGCTGTTCAGAACAATTATACAGAATAACTCGGTTTAAATTAAAATCTTTGCATCAAATATTGTTGATGTGTCTGATATCCAAGGTAGACAGGGAAATAAATGAAATAGGGTCTCCTTAACTCTTTTAAATTTAAAATTGGATTAAGATTTTTGAAAACTTTGTATAAGAAAATGTCCCTAATGAATTAGTAAGGGTCCACAGATATAAACAGGCCACCTTTAAAATAATCATATGCTATTTGAAACTATGAGAAAGAGTGTTCCAAATCACTAAAAGGAGAGAAAATGAAGTGGAATCTCACATTTAGTGAAATTGGCAAAGATTGGACAAGATGAAAAGAGTCCAAGATGGAAGGGTTGTTGAAAAACAAACACATGAATACTATGAATTGTAGATCTATGAATTGATCCAAACATTCTGGAAAGCAATTGCACTGATGCTAAGGAAGTGACTAAAACATCCACGTTCTTTGACCCAAACATCATACTACTAGGCATATATCTCAAGAATGCCAAGGACAGAAAAGAGATCCCCTTTATGGGAACATATAACTAAAGGAACTGTGGTCAATTAAAAATAATGAGATAAGTGCTATCTTATTTATTTAAGTTTAGTTTTTTTCAGCTGTATCAGATTCTTTGTGACCCCACTTTGGGCTGTCATGACAAAGTCACCAAAGTGCTTTACCATTTCCTTCTCCATCTCATTTTACATTAAAGGAAACTGAGGTAAAAGACTCAAGTGAGTTCAAGTCTATGCTCAGACAATAACTACTAGATTGGACCCCAGAAAGGCCTCTGTTTTTAGCTAGGGACAGAAAAAAAAAACCAAGTTGTTGTTGCCCACCAAGACAGTACAAGGGGCTTGGGTTGTAGTACAAATGATGGTTAACTACATACCCAGATGCAAGGAGCTGGAGTCCTAGTAGACCAGATGTTAGGAAGCTTGGGTCCTGCTACATGCTTCTATCCCCTGTTTTATCCACCATTTGGTCAATAGTTAAGAAGCAAAAATCACCCCTGAGAGGACCAAATCAAAGAATAAACATCTTCCCCTTCCACTCTTACATTTTCCTAGACAATATCCATCCAGGAATACTCCTTGGACCAATCAGTCCCCTAATGCTGCTTGATCCCATACTGCTTTATTAGACAATAAAACCTTTTCCTTTCAGAAACCAATTCAGACGGGTAATTCTTACCTATGGAACCTGCTCTCTCACTGTACTACCTATTTGAGTCTGGGAAAGTCAATTAACCTGCTTCTCTCAAAATCTTCACATTGCAAAGTAGAAATAATAATAGCATCGACCTCCCATTGGCAATTGGGAGAATAAGCTTGTGAAGCACTTAGCACAGTATTTGAAAGAACCATTGAATGTTAGCTATTAGCTATTATTAGCCCTAAGTGAAAATAAATGTAATGCAAACAATATACATCAAGAAAAAACTTTTAAATATGATTAATATCTTCTGTCATTTTTATTTCCTGTAGGTTTAGAAAGGAATAATCTTTTGTATATATTCAGTCAAGGGTCTGTTATATATACACATGAGCGTTTGTGTATAAAAACACAAACACATATATTCTACTGGTACATTTTTCAAATTTTCCCCCAGACTAGGGTTTTTAGTATAGCTGTTTAGTAATAAGTTTTATATGTGGGGAATATGCAACACTCCATTTATTAGCTTTTCAACATGCTCCTTTGATAGTCTCGCCTGATTTTCTTTTTTCTAATTTAATTTTATTACACAGCATGTGTCTTACAAATATAATGATTTAAAAATACATATGGCATTCACTTTAAATCCTATGTCATTAACATATTGTTTAAATAAGGACTGTCAAACCCCACCATTCATTCCCAACAACAGTAATAGCAATACACATCCTACTCCGTTAATATGGCATATTGAAAAATAATTTTTTAAAGCAGGAAGACAGTGACTATCTATTACATTTTTCTTTTTCAGTGTTGTTGAGTGTCCAAGTTATAATTGACAACATTGCTGAATAATGCATATTATTAATGTTTATTATATTTGTTACTAAAAATAAATGTTATATCAAGCATTAATGATGTTAAATGTTATTCTACATTTATATAACATTATTATATAATACATTATATTAATATTATTTTGTTATGTTTTATTTTTAATTTTATATTTTTATATTTTATTTTAATTACATAATTATATGAGTAATTATGTAATTAGTAATTACAAAGCATATTTAATTTTCTATAATGTTAATGTAACATCACCTTTCATGTTTTTCTAAATTAATTTCTTTCACCCAGTCTCCTCGTTTCCCTACTCACCGTGTAAATTTAAAAAAAAAAAAAAAAGACAGTCCTCTCTACATAGTTACACAGTTGAGCAAAACAAATTTTCCCATGAGCCTTGTCTAAAAATGTACATCTCTTTTCACTTTTTGAGTTTATCACTTCTCTGTTGGGAAGCTGAGTGACATGTTTCCTCTTTAGTCTTTTAGATAAATGCTTTATCGAAACATTGATCAGAGTTCTAAAATCACTGAATCGCAATTCTCTTTTAATGTTGTTATTATAACACAAATGGTTCTCCCAATTCAGCATCCTTTGCACTACATCAGATTATAGAGCTCTTCACAGTGTTCTTTGAAACTTTCTATATCAACATTTCTTACAACACAATAATATCCCACTGCGTTCATACAATTGGTTTAGCCATTTTCCTTTAGGAGGACACTCCCTTTATTTCCAATTTTTGGTTACCATGTAATGACCTACTATAATACCTAAGTTTTCCTGGAAATTTTATTACAATTTTGCCTACTTCTAGAAAGAAATCTTGCTTAATCTTTTGGCTACTACTACCTTCAAATAAATAACTATAATTGGGGAGGATTTCTGTTTTTGATAGAGCTATCTGATCAATTACATTTAATTCTACATGATTCTATTCACTATTAACCAGGAACTGATGCTACAGAGGCAAAAATAAAATAAGACTTGTCTTCAAGGAGCTCATATTCAACATGGAGAATCAACACGTGCAGATAAATAGTTACAACTTAAATAGCAAGTAATCTGAAGAACCACAATAACAACTAAGGGATTAGGGTGAGTTGGGTATCACTTTTGCACAAATTAGCACATAAACTGAGTTTTAAAGAAAGTCAAGAATTCTAATAAACAGTAGTTCAGAGGAGAGAATCCCAGGAATGAAGGAAAGTTTGTAGACATGGACTACATGACTTGTATGACTACAAGATTGTGTATGGGAGGAAACATGTAGACCATTTTGACTAAAATATAGAATAAATTTTGGGAAAAGTAAAATAAGTCTAGAAAGATAGTTTGGAACTAGATTAAAAGGAAATTTGTATGGACACGGAACAGAGTATCCTACAAGTAAAAGGGAGTAACTAGGTTCTTGTGCAGAGAATGAACACAGACCCATTCCTGAATGATGTACTGAACTTCTCAGAGTCAGGAAGATATGGGTTCAAATCCTATGTGAGACACTAATCTTTGCCTCTTTTTCTTAGCTATAATATGTGCCTGAGTTTCCTTACCTATAAAATGAAGGAGATGGACTTGTAGATTGCTTAGGTCCTTTCCATCTTCTTATCTATGGTTCTAGATTGCATTTTTCTTGATAATAAGATTTTTATATTTTTCCATACAGAGGTTCTAGGTTTCCAAATATGATTGTTTCTATAACTACAAAGGAGTTTTCAATGATATTCTCATGAAATTTATTGACACCTAATAATTTTCCAACCTGTATAAGAGTCATATGCATATATATCTCCTCCCTGTATCACATGGCAAGCTCATAAAAGGCAGGAAATGAGTCTAATTATGTCTTTTCTGGTCTTTTAAGAAGTAGGTACTTAACAAACATTAGTGGAATAGTTCTAAGATGGGGATTGTGGTTGGGTCGAAAAAATGGAGGATACGCAGAGTCTTAGTCATCCTCATATCTAAGAAAAGGTCTGACTTTTTAAGTCAAAGAGAAGGCAATAAGATATATAGTAAGGAAGATGTTTAAAAAAATAGAATATAGAAGAGGATAAAAAATGAAGCTGAAAAGAGAAAAAAGCTACAGGGCTTAAGTTTCTGGAGAAAAACTAAAGTTCCTTCATTTCCACCTATTCATTTAACTCAGATCAATTCTAGCACTCATACTAACCCCCTATTCTTTGGGGCCACTTTTCTCAGCAATAAGAATATAAAATTTTTAAAAAATGAATAATAAAACCTTCTCTGGACGAATTTCTAGTTACCCGAAGGGTAAGACAAGTATAAGTAGGGGCAGCTGGGAGGTGGTATAACAAATATAGTACCCAGCCTACAGAAAGGAAAACTCATCCTCTGTGACCTTAGGAAAGTCAATTCACCTCGTGTACTTCAGTTTTCCCAACTGGAAAACGAGTTGGAGAAGGGAAAGAACAAAACCACTTTGGTATCTTTCAGTGGAAAATCTCAAATAGGGTCACAGTTGGACATGACTGAAATACGACTGATCTTTCACAATAAAGACAGTTGCACAGACAGAATAATTCAGAACTGCCTAAGGAAGGAGAAGACACTGATAATCAGAAATTTGAAAATGTTTTCGACTGGAGTGTGCTGACTCCTGAAGAACACTAAGAATTTCAAGAAGCAAATGGAAGGATACAGTGTTGAGAATGTGTGACAAAGCCTGCAAAGGTACAGGATTAAGAAACGGCATGTAATCTGTAAATAGAGAAGGCTGGCTAAAAGGCAGAGAGAAAATATATGATGTTTTTAGAGACTTGCCTCCTTACCTTGCCCAAGCTGCTCATAGAGGGGCCATTTAGGGTCTTCATCCCATGACTGATCAGTCTGGGAACTTCTTTCCTTCTGACTTGAATGATCTTGCCTATCTGTTAAGAACTGAGTGTTCTCATTCCCAAGGGCTGAGGATATTGGTGTGAGCCTTAGTGTGGACATTCAATCAACTTAACCTACTGCAGTTTAGAACCCTGGACTTGAAGTGAATCATCATGTCCAGCATCCAATTATATATATATATATATATATATATATATATATATATATATATATATATATATATATATATTTTTTTTTTTTGCTGTGGCAATTATGGTTAAGTGACTTGCCCAGGGTCACACAGCTTAGAAGTGTTAAGTGTCTGAGACCAGATTTGAATTCAGGTCCTCCTGACTTCAGGGCTGATGCTCTATCCACTGCATCACCTAGCTGCCCCCATCCAATTCTATTCTCAGGGAGAAAATAGAAAGACACTGATTAGATTGTAATACAATCAGATGGCTTCAGAACTAGTTGTATGTCTGGATGCAAATAATTGTTGATGGTTTAATGTTAACAAGGTGAGACTCCAGTGGAGTCGAAAGATCTGTGTTTGGCTGTGATTTGTTTTTTAAGGGTTTTAAACAATAACATGGAAAAAGACAGAAATGTTATACTTTTTTTTCTTTTTTTTGTAATTTTTTAATAACATTATCCCTTGTATTCATTTTTCCAAATTATCCCCCCTCCCTCCACTCCCTCCCCCCGATGACAGGCAATCCCATACATTTTACATGTGTTACAATATAACCTAGATACAATATATGTGTGTAAATACCATTTTCTTGTTGCACATTAAGTATTAGTTAGATTCCGAAGATATAAGTCACCTGGGTAGAGAGACAGTAGTGCTAACAATTTACATTCACTTCCCAGTGTTCCTTCTCTGGGTGTAGTTATTTCTGTCCATCATTGATCAGCTGGAAGTGAGTTGGATCTTCTTTATGTTGAAGATTTCCACTTCCATCAGAATACATCTTCATACAGCATTGAAGTGTACAGCGATCTTCTGGTTCTATTCATTTCACTCAGCATCAGTTGATGTAAGTCTCTCCAAGCCAGAGATGTTATACTAACAAATTTTCAAATGGCATAAAGAAGAGAAAAATAGCAAAGATCATAGAAGGCAGAGCCAGCGTCCGTCCATTTGGCTACAAGATTCAATGGAATCTTCACAAACTAAAGCAATAGGCTAAAAACCTAGTAAGAAAAAAACTCAAGAATGATCATTCTCAAGTCTTGTACTAGAACACAAAGAAAATCACTTTAGCAAGTATAACATGGAAGAGGTATGCTTGGATGACCTGAAATAGGTCTGGGAATCGTGCTTGACTACAAGGTCAACATGAGTCAATAATGTGATGTGTCAACGAAAAAGCAAATTCAGCTACACTAGGATAGTCCTAGTTTATATGGAAATGGAGATAATAGTTATTCTTTTATTGCTACTGTTTGTTCTTCAGATTTTAAGGGTCCCAATGACATCATGGGGTAATGTCTTGACTTGAATGTGTATAGGATTTAAGCGAAGCAGATTTGCACAAAATGGCCAGCCATACTCTTTCTTCAAGAGTCATAGAAATCCAGTAGAAAGACAAAAGTCAAGATGGCCAAGGATGCAATGAATGACTTAGCATTTTCAATGTCGAATGAAGATGATATGAAGGTACTCAATTCTAGGTACCACAGTTTAAGGAAGATATGTAAAAATGGAAAGGAGTCTGAAGGAGGACAACCCAAATGGCAAAGGGCCTAGAGTCTATGCCATAGCTGGATCTCTTAAAAGCCTTGGGGGGTTTTTGATCTAAAGAGAAGTCTGAAGGATCAAAAATAGAGGGAAGGTATTAGAATGTAAAAGCTCTCTTAAAGTATTTGAAGGGCTGTCACATGGAGGAGGTATTACACTTGTTCTTTCTGATGCTAGATGGTCAAACCAAGAACAACAGATAAAAGTAACATAGAACACTTAGGGATGATATCAAAATAAAACCTTCCTATCAAGCCTGTTTACAAAGGAGACAGAGTTTCTCAACAGGTAGCATATTCTCCTTCATTAGAGAACGCCAAGCATTGGAGTACTCTGGACAACTACTTATTTGATATGTAATAATGGGAAAGTTCATATAGGACTTACACTAAATGGCTGCTGAAGTTTCTGATAAATCTTAAATTCTGTTATTCTGAGAAATCACAAAGGAAACATTAGAACAAGAAAGGCAAGGGGTTTATGTCAGAATGCTAGATTTCTGTATCATTACATAAAAGAATTAATGTCAGAAGGATCCTTGATGTCATTAGATTTAATGGTCCCATTTATAGAAGTGGAAATTAAGGCAGAGGGAGGTTAAGTGAATTACCCAGAATCATAACCGAGAGCCTGAAGCATGAGTTCACATAGTTCTCAATCAATTATTCCAAGTTGATTCCAAAACAGCCAGTCAACAATCAACAATTAAGTACCTACTATGTGCCAAATAATGTATTTGGGGGATACAAAGAAAGGCAAAATTTGTTCCTTACTCTTAAGCAATTCAAAGTATAATTAGGGAGAGCCCATGTAAAAGAGTTTCTAAACCTTTTTGTGAATGTGTTGTAGACCCCTTTGAATATTGAAGCTCATGGCCCCCTTCTTGAAATTCAGTTTTCAAAATATAAAACAATTTTATGGACTGCAGGTATAAAACACCCCCCATGAGTAACCATGGACAATCACTTTGGATTTGTGACAAGGGCAATGGCATGGTAAGGTTTGTGCTTTACCTAAGATCATTTTGCAGCTAAGTAGAAAGTGGATTGGAGAGGGAAGAGACTGGAAGCAAGAAGGTAATGAGGAGACTATTGTAACGTTCCAAACAACACACAAAGAAGACTTGTATGTACCGGTTGTTGCCTGGTCTGTAAAGAAAACAGGAGACATACATGAGACACGTTGTGGATGAAGATGAAAAAAGATTGAGAAAGAAATTGGGTATTGGGGAGAGAAGGGCTTGGTGAGGAAGAACACAGGAAGGATGCTGATGTTATCAATGGGGAAAAAGGGAATTTTGGAGGACTGGTGTAATTTCAAATCTTCACCTCTACCAATATACTATTGGTGACCCACTACATTAGAGCTCTCTTCATGCTCCCACACTATCCTAGATACCATCGTTTTCCTCTTTCCACTCTCCCTGTAACTGGTTTAATTTAGCAAAGCAGCTGTAGCACAGTAGCAGGCTCAACCTAAAAGTCTTGAAACATGGAGTTCAAATCCCACCACAGTAAAAACCTCTGTGACTGAGGAGTTGATTGCTGTACTTATAAAATGAGAGGGTTAGAAGAGATCATCTCTAAGATCTCTTCTACCGCTAGAACTAGGAGTATAGATGTGTGACTTTGGACAACTCCCTTACTTTCTCTGGGACCCTTCTCGTATGTAATCAGAGCAATGGACTACACGCCTTCGGAGATCCCTTTCAGCTCTGAATCAAATAAAAGATTAAGTATTCTACACATGTGTATTGAACACCATCCTCTTTCACTGGATGGACTATAAAATGACCTTCTCTGTTTTGGATGCTGTAGGAGCTGTATATTCTCTGCTAAATTTCAGATGAGAAGACATTTTCATTAGTCATTGGAACTGTCAGAGAATGGAACAGGGAGACTAACTATTAAGGAAACACAGCTCCCCTTAGTGGCTGTGGAGAATGGTCAACGTGACTAGGACGGGGAATTTTAAAAGACAAAATCCAAACACTCTCACACCTCACCCAATCACAAGAGAAAAATAATACCATCGGCTGGGATTTTATGAAAGAAAAATATCTTAAGTATCTGACATGCTAATTGAGTTATCAGGACTCAAAGGCTAATGCAGATGAAATCAATTCTCACATCCATACTTTGAAGCTACAGCCTCTAAGCTGAAAGTTACATGGGGGGTGGGGGTGCATGCCACCCCCTGCAAGTCAACATCAGCCCAAAGTCTCTGGCATGGGAGCTCTGTGTGCTAAAAGAAGAGGTGTGTGGGAGTGAGGCTACACTGATTACAGCTTGAGCTGAACGGGGAGAAGTGGGAGATGGACCAGCTCCAAGGCACTTAGTAGGAATTTGCCAAAAGGGGAAAACCAAAGGCGTCACCATTGGGACCAGTGTACTAATAAGTTGTCTGAGTTTTTTAAAAAGAGAGAGGCGCAAAGAAGCAAAATAATATTGAAGGTTTTGCTTCTACAAGCTTTGTACTCATCCTAAGAGGAAGATTCTCTAGGAATCAATTTTCTCATTGGAAAATGGTGAGGGCGGAATGGGCGACTTAAGTACTTCCGGCCTTTCATACATGAGTTTTGCTTTTTCCCTTTGAGGTAGAAAGTGGTCATCAGAGGGAAGTCACAACTTCCTTCGGCTTCCCCATCTTTAAAATTTGGACAACATACCTTTTACAGTTTTTTCCAACCTTCAATCTCTGATCCTAACATTAATAACACTCCTCTACTTTGAAAATCTCATGAATTAGCCACTTGTAGTTCTCAGCCCTTATATTATTGACTCTCTAACTTGAGCCTGAACTGATAGATCTGCCTTCTATAGATTTTCTAAGTGCCTCTTAGGCACCTCCAGTATCACTGAAGCCTCAGTGTGCCTATGATCTAAGTCATCATCCACCCCATTTCACCCTCAATCAGCTCTTCTTCCATACTCCCTTATTTCTATTCATGCTAAGGCCATGCTCCCACTGACCCAAACTACAAGCCTTAGTCATTGTTCAATCATTCTTCTCCTTTTCTCCCATCTCCAAATCCCATCAGCTGTCTGGGTCTTACTGATTAAATCTCTAGAATGACTTTCAGCTATATCTCCTCCCTTCCTTCCCCACTACCACTATCCTGGATTCAACCAATTCAACATCAGCATATATTTATGGAGCACGTCCTATGTGCCCTACATTGTGCCACGTGCTGGGGTTAGGAAAAAAATCAAATTTCTGCTCTCAGACATTTGATTTAAAGGTAGGTACAATCCTTAAGTTTAGCAACAATTTTTCAGAAAGGGTTTAAAAAGCATCGGCACCTGTGGAATTATATAAAGCAAGGATTTTGAATTATATCCTTACATGATGATGCAGACTTCCAGCTGTTAATCTCATATCTGGAAAGCATAAGTAAAATTTGAGCCAATCTTTAAGGAGGCTATTACATTGAGAAAAGTGCCCATTTAATAAGGAGAAAAGTCCAGGGTCCTGTACGCTTGCATGTAGTTATGAATGTATTTATACATGACAAATAACTATTTATGGTCGATACCTTGAAACCCCCTAATGTTATTCTCTTGATCCAATCTCTGAGAAAAAAAAGAAAAAAGCAGACCTCTTACCAGTAAAATGCAATCCCTTAATCTTATCCCCTCCTTGATCCACTCAGGGTTTGCCTTCACCACTTTTCTCTTCAATTTTCTGTGTCATTATTCACAATATAATTGTGAATTTTACCCCTCTACCCCAAAATATAAGCTTGGGGTGCCAGAGTGCAGCGCTCTCTCCTTCCTTTTCTGTAAGGAACCAAAAAGTAGAAGCGAGGCTGGGGGTGGGATGTTTCAGGGGAGACACAGGACCAGTCGATAAGCATTGATTAAACACCGACTATATGCCAGACATTATGCTGGGCTCTGGGAATACAAAAACAGTTCTAGCTGTCAAAAGACTTTCATTCTGGGGGAAGGGGAATACATTTCACAGATAAGTAGTAAGTCATATATTCAAAATAAATAAAACATGAGTACAAATGTTGACAACTATTCCAGGGGGTTCTTAATATTGGGTCCAGGAACTTTAAAAAAAGTTATTTTGATAATTATATTTCGATATAATTTGGTTTCTTTTGTAATCTGATATATTTTATATATTGAAAAACATTCTTCTGAGAAGGGGTCCATCGATTTCCTCAGACACCCAACATGATCATGGACACACTAAAAAAGTTGAGAACAAGTGAAGTAAGGGAATCAGGAATAACTTGAGCAATTCACTCTCTAGGGCTTCTTAGGGGCACTTACAAAATCTGTTACTGTAACATGGGCCCAGTCTTTCAGTGGAAATCCACATGGACACATGGGAACCATGCTTCGAGAGGAACCATGCTCAAAACCGAGCACACTACTTTCCTCTGCTAAGGATATACAGGTTTTCAGATCAGATAGGTAAGGGCAGAATTTGCTTCAGGAAGTCTTATAAAAGTGTTATAAAAATCTAGGAAGAATGGCTTATTTAAGAAAGAAAAATAGTCAATAGTGTCAAAGACTTCACAGACATTGGAGAGAGCAGTTTCAGTCAAAAATGAAGGAAGATTTCAATATGGAAGACTGTTCAGATGAATTTCTCAAGGACTTTGGCTGTGAAAGAAAAAAGAGATGTAAGGTAAGTACTGGGAATGGTGTCATCGAGTGAGTGTTTTTGGTTATTTTTAAGGATGGAGGAACTATGAGCATATATGTAGGAAGTACAGAAGAAGCCAGTAGGTGGAGAGAGATTGAAGATGAGAGAAAGAGACAGACCGACAGACAGACACTGGAGGCTATTGTAGTAGAGTGAAGATATAATCTGAAGAAGACAATGAGAGGAGAATTCACATATATGATATCCAATAAGTCTTGGTACAATTTTAAATTTTGATACATGTGTGTATATATGTACATGTACACATACACACACACACACGAATTCTCATTTGAACGTCATACCAGTTCTATGAGATAAGTACTACATGTGTTTTATGCCCATTTTACAAATAAAGAAAAGAAAGGTCAAAAGTTATTTCTCAAAATCAAACACTTAGTAAAGAAATGTAAAAAGCATTCTACAAACCAATCTTCCTAAAGAGGCTATGCTACCTCATCAAAGCAGAAGATAACTAAATCTACATATCTAGCCACCATATGTTTCTCTTGAGTTTCAGTTCCATATAATCAACTACATTTGGATAAACCATAAACAAATCAAGCCCAACATGTTCCAAGCTGAAGTCATTGTCCTTTCCTCTGACCTAGCTCTTCCTCTTCATTTCCATACTTACTTTGAGATTAACTCTAACCTTTCGGGCACAAAAAGTTCAACCACAGATTCATTGTTGACTCTTCTCTCTCCCTTACTGTCCAATATCTGATGAGTTTTCATATATTATGAATTGTAACTCCATAGCATCTCTCATCCTTTTCTCTGAACTCATACAATCACCATTTTACTTACTTGAAGAGTTTCCATTCTAATGAAAGCAGTACTCTACTGGGTGTGGAACAGTGCCAAGTAAAAATCTTAAAATTTTGTCTGAGCTATTGTGTTCTGATGTAATACTTCTCCATGGAAGATGTTCCTAATCATATTGAAAGAAGTCTAGGCATTTATTCCCCTGCTTTCAAGTTGAAGTTGATAAATCTATGCTTCTTACTTGATATACTTACACTTGATAAACTTTTCCTCAATAGCATCATAGAGCCCTAAATTCATTTTTTCCTAAATTCATTTTTAACCTTAAACTAACTTTTAACCCAATTCAGATGGTTCTTACTAGTTCATGTTCCCTCCTTAATAGAAAAATATTAAATTTAAGCCAATAATCATAGCATAAATGGCCATTGTGATTGATTCATAAGAGATGAGGAAAAATTTAACAAGAAAATTAAAGCTAAATCATCAAAATGTTAAATAAAATAAGAATGGCCCAAATGGGATGGGGATAGCAAGGGGGAAGAGGTTGAAAGGGCACATAAGACAGAAATCTTAGCAAGAGAGGCATAGACTTTTCCATTTAAAACAACTGCTTTAATTTTCAGTTTTATAGAATCTATCGGGGACCTAAATACTTTCATTGGACTACTTCTGTCACAAGAAGTTATCAGATTGGCCCCAGAAGCCATAACTAGACCCACTGAAGGAAAAAGTGCGTTTCTGGTATTAAGAGGGGCAGCTTCAACAGAATGTGCTAACAATGAAATCAGTCCAAAAGGAGAATGAGATGTCTCTGGAAGTAGTGGTCACACACCATCATTAACTAACTCTCCAAAGGTTTTCCAACAAAGACTGTATTCAGGAAAACTAGAGAGGTAAGGAATTCTTTTTTAGACATGACTAGGACTAAATGGCTTTTGAGTTGGCTACAAGCTCTTTGATAGTGACTCTAAAAAAAACAAGATAAGATGTGTAAAGGGCTGAAACTGAGATGCACTTGAATAGCCAAGCACTAGAGACTAATTACCAATTGGACAATACTCTATTAACATATGCTTGGAGAATGACCCAGCCCAACTATTCTGTGTGAGCTGGATCTGTGGGTGTTGACAGAGAAGTGTGAGAGAGATCAGAGGGTAGAGTAAGGCAAGGGGGATCATTCTTTGGTGGTGGAGAGAGAGAAAGGTGTAGAGATTCCTGTATCTATTCAAGGAATAAAGATGTTTGCTTATCCTAACTCTAGCTGACTCTAAGGTATACAGGGTACTAATGTAGTCATTACAAAGATGACTTCCCTAAAAACACTTTGTGGACTGTATAAGAAGCCTACATATCATATGAAGTCATTTCAGATTATGATACAATAGTAAGATCTCCAAACTCTGAGTTAGGAGACATGGTTTCTAGTTATGACTGTGACTTTTGCTAACTAGAGATCTTGAGCAAGTCACTGCATTTATGGAGCTTCAGTTTCCTTATCAGTAAAATGAAAATAACACCTGTAACTAAAGAAGATTTTGCATGGATAAAATGAGATAATTTAAGTGAAAGTATTTTACAAAATCTAAAATGGGAGTTTAAAATCCAAGGTTCACAGGTCTCCTAGATTTCATGGAATCTATTCATCTGAATGAGAAAAATACATCTTTAGTTCCACTAAACACTAACTTAAATGAACTATTTATTTCAGTTATTTAAAAACATTCATAAGAGGAGTCTATAGGTTTCATTAGGTTGTCAAATGGGTCCAGGAACTCCTAATCTAAAACATTGTCCAGCATACTGGAGGTTAATTTTATTCTAAACTTTGGTTATTTGAAAGATTTTGTGGATGGTTTTTTGTTTATAATAACAATACTTTAATATATATATACATATATATTATATGTAGAAAATATTTATGAAGATTATAAAAACTATGCTGGGCTAATACAGGTAGGAATGTTTAACTGAATCAAGATATTGTCAATTTTAAAAATATAAATGGAAAAAAACTACCTCCAAAGGAGTGAGCTCCGATTGTAGAAATCTGGCTGACTGCCAAGTTTTGACTAAGCCCAGTTCCATTTTGTCACCTCAAAATAGAAGGCAATATAACACATACACTAAAAGAATAATAACATGAGTGGAAAGGGAAGAAAATCTCTTGGGGGAAAAGGTCCCCGTTTTTATAAAGAAAAAAACAGCAGAGAGAATCAAGAAAGGAGTAAGAAGAAAAGCAAAGCAGGAAGGAAGGGGGAAGGGAAGGAAAGGGAAAGTAAAGGAAAAAGTGAAGGGGAGAAGGGGAGGAAAAAAGGAGAATGGAAGGAGAAAAGAGGGAGAGGAAAAGGGATAAGGAAGAGAAAGGGAAGAAGGAAAGGAACAAGGGACAAAGAAAAGGGAAGGTTTTAATGATATGGAGTAAGACTATGCAGTAAAAGAATTTTGTACAGAAATACTCAATAAATAAGAGAATGTTTCTGAAATACTGTCAACTAGAACCCTAGAAAATAACATGGAATTGTGACAAGAATGACCACAATGGTTTGACACTTAAATAAAATTGTTTTTGCAACACCTAAAAAGCAAAAGTAGATAACCTTTTATGAAAAACTCAAAATGAGAATGAATGGTTGATAGCAGAGACAGAAATTCATAACAAGTTAATGAATGCAAAGAAAATGGAAATGTACAAAATAGCTTTAAAATGTGATAGTACAATGAGAATTATTAAAGCAAATCAAAAGACAGTGAAATTAAGGGTATGTGTAAGAGACTGACAATCAAAGATAGCTGAACTGGAAAATATAGAACTCAAAGGAATAATCAAAAAATCACCAACATTCAAGAAACATATGATAAGACAAGAGGATTGAATAACATATTTCAAAAAATTAAAAGACCAGAAATACTGGAGACAGAATGGAAAGGAAAAGATTGATAGGATCAAAAGAGATTGGCCAGATATAACATTCCCAAAATAGTATGGCTATAATTATAGTTAATTGTAATGTGCTTTTTGTTATTTATGGAAAATTTCAAAGAAAGATTAAACCAAAGAGACATTATAGGTCTAAATATAATTTGATAGGAAGTAAATATGATTTATAAATACTTGATGATTACAGAATGGAAAGCCTAAGGAGTATACTTGCCTTCTAGCTTTACATGGCAGGACAAGAGAAAGTGAGCATGTACTAAAATATAAATGAGTACTAAATAAATACAAAAAGATAAATATTACAACATATTTATAGATCAAGATATAATAACAATTTAATCAATAGAACTATAAAGAAAAATAATTTAAATGGAAACTTGTTAGGTTCTTACTAAATGCTAATGAGATAATGAAATATTAGGTTCTTACTAAGTGCTAAGTCAGTACTTGACAATTCTCTAGTTCCAGCCATGACTGGGAGTTTTACTCTCAAATCTCTCAGACAGATTCTTCTTCCTGTAGAGAACCATTGTCTCCAGACAGTTGTTGTTAACTCTCATCCAGAGTAGTGACTTCCCTCTTTTATCCTCCCAGAGAATGGGTGTGGGATAATGAAAGGGCTTCTGGGAAAAATTACTTCAACCAATGAACTTGCTCCTCCTAAGCATGCAAGCTCTTCCCCAGAAATTCACAAGTAAAGCTCCCAGTCATGGCCGGGAACTAGAGAATTGTCAAATACCGATTTAGCACTTAGTAAGAACCTAATATCTCATCTCATTAGCACTTAGTAAGAATCTAACAGAAACTAATATTACTCTTTATGAAAATGAACCAAAGAACAAATGATAGAGTTAAAGAAAATGATGACAATAAGATAACCATATCAATATTTACGGCACATATATAAAGAAATCCTTAGAGAAAATGTAAACATCTGAATATTTACAAACCAAAAATAAATAAATAAATAGAAAATGCAACTAAAAAGCTTAGAAAATGAATTAATTACATTAAAACTGGAACAGAAGGAAACATTTCAGGAAGTCAAAGAAATAACTAAAAAGAAACTGGAATCAAGCAGAAAAAAGATTATTTTAGATTAACAAGTCCAACAAAAATTATAAACAACCAGTTAGTTTGATCAAAGAAAAAGAGAGGAAAACTAAATTATCTAATATTAAAAAAAAATTCAAAAGAATTCACAACAAATGAAGAGGAAATAAAGAAAATTATCAGGAATAGGTAGAGCAAAATAATAGATTTGTAATCTGGAGACCTGGGTTCAAATTCTGGCTCTGCCACTTAGAACCTACATGACTTTGGGCATTTAACTTGTATGATATTAATTTTCTTATTGGTAAAATGAATCAGCAGGACAAGATCATTTCTGTGGGTCATTCCCACTCTAGATTTGTGATATCATGAGATACATGGCTATTTTCAAAAAAATAAAATACTTAATAAAGCAGGAAATTGAGGACTTAAACCACTCAATTCCCAAAGAGTAAAATAGAGAACAAAAATAATGAACTTTCAAAGGAGATAATATAAGAGGAAAGAAAATAGCAACCCCAACCTTGGTACTTACAAATTTGCTAGTGAATACTACCAAACAAACAAACAAAAAAAAAAATAGGATTAGAAGGTTTCAGATATAAATACAGAAGAAACTTAAGAAATTGAGGCTTAACAAAGTTAACAGATTGCCCAAAGCCCCACAGGCATAATTTGATTGCTGACCCTCAGATTCTAAAATCAGTATACTTTCCATAGTACAATTCCTGATTACATAAACCTCAAACATAGGTAAAAAGAAATCATCTTACCAAGCTCCCTTTGTAAGACTAATATGGGTTTGACATCCAAAACAGAAAGAGATAAAGGAGAGAGAAAATTATATATATATATATATATATATATATATATATATATATATATATATATATATATATATATATATATATACCAATATTAGTGATAGTGAGCTATAATTTTCTCTCTCCTTTAGAAATAGATTCATTATGATATATTTGTATTTATAACTTAATTCAAGGAAAGACTGATTAGAAAAAATAATCATTATTAAAAATACTAATCATATGATATCATTAGACATAGAAAAGGCCTTTGATAAAATACAACATTCATTCATTGTTTTAAAAAATGCTAAAAACACAGGACAACTTCTTAATATAATCAAAAGCATTTATCATAAACCAAGAATTTCCATCATCTGTGACTGAGAAATACTGTAAGCTTCTCCAATATGATCAAAGGTCAAACGAGAATATCCATTTTCTCTACTCTTATTGGACATGGTGGTAGAAATTTTCTCTAGTGTGGAAACTTACTTTACTCTTACAGAGTACCTCAACTCAGAACATTTTAGGCATTTGTACTATGGTCAACACGGGAAGAAAATAATATGAACCCAGATGACATCCTGACTCCATGTCCATCACCATATAAACTTATGCACACTGCCTCTCTGAAAACAAGGGGAAAAAATGAGGAAATTGGCATAGAAAAAGAAGGGGTAAAACAATACCTACTAGCAGACAATATGATGACTTAAAGAATACCAATACCAAACAATCAATTAAGAGTTTAATCAAAACAATTAACAGCTTCAATACATTAGCAGGAGAATAAAAAATAAATCTGGAAAAATCATCAGCCTTTTTTGTGTGTTACTTTTTAAAAAAGGAGGAAGAGAAATTCCAATTAAGATAATAAGATGCACACATCTGTCAGACTGGCTAGAACGACAGGGAAAGATAATGCAGAATGTTGGAGGAGATGTGAGAAAACTGGCACACTGATGCATTGTTGGTGGAATTGTGAATACATCCAGCCATTCTGGAGAGTGATTTGGAACTATGCTCAAAAATTTATCAAACTGTGCATATCCTTTGATCCAGCAGTGTTACTACTGGGCTTATATCCCAAAGAGATCTTAAAGAAGGGAAAGGGACCTGTATGTGCAAGAATGTTTGTGGCAGCCCTCTTCGTAGTGGCCAGAAACTGGAAACTGAGTGGATGCCCATCAATTGGAGAATGGCTGAATAAATTGTGGTATATGAATATTATGGAATATTATTGTTCTGTAAGAAATGGCCAGTGGGATGATTTCAGAAAGGCCTGGAGAGACTTGCATGAATTGATGAATTGAATGAGCAGGACCAGGAAATAATTATATACTTCAACAACAATACTATATGATGATCGATTCTGATGGACGAGGCCCTCTTCAACAATGTGATGAGCCAAATCAGTTCCAATACAGCAGTAATGAACTGAACCAGCTACACCCAGAGAAAGAACTCTGGGAAATGAGTATGAATCACTACATAGAATTCCCAATCCCTCTATTTTTGTCCGCCTGCATTTTTGATTTCCTTCACAGACTAATTGTACACTATTTCAAAGTCCGATTCTTTTTGTACAGCAAAATAACTGTATGGACATGTATACATATATTGTATTTAACTTATACTTTAACATGTTTTACATATTGGTCAACCTGCCATCTGGGGGAGGCAGTTGGGGGAAGGAGGGGAAAAACTGGAACAAAAGATTTTCAAATTATCAATGCTGAAAAATTACCCATGCATATATCTGGTAAATGAAAAGCTATAATTTTAAAAAAAATTCTATTGAATGATAAAAAAAAGATAATAAGATGCATTATATCTGGGAATTAATCTTATCCAGACAAATAGAATTGCTTTACCTACAACAAAAACATTTTATAGACATCAAAGAATATCTAGACAATTAGTGGAAGATTCAGTGTTCATGGTGGGGAAGCACAGTATAGTAAAAATAAAAATATCCAAATTACTATACAGAATTAATATTCACCAATCAAAATTCAAGTCTGAGTACAGATGAAGAAACTGAGGCAAAGTACAAATGAAAAAACTTATTTTGTATATGAAAAAACTGAGGAAGGCTTTGCCCAAAGTCACATACCTATTAAGTGCCAAAAGCTGGATTTGTGCTTAGGAAGAGGAATCTTTCCTGCTTCAGACTGGTACCCTAGCCATTGCACTATCACATATAAACCCAATGTGAGCATCTGCACTTTGGAAATTATCAAAAATTAGAAATTAGGACTCTATTCTTTGTTTGATTGACTATACATAAGAATTTGATGGAGAAAATGTTAATAATACATATTAAACTGAACAGTATGTTTTGAGTATTTTATTTTTCTAGAGTCAGTTGTTAAACATTTAACAACACACTACCAGTCATAAATCCAACAACATAATCCTTTGAGAAAGGGACATCTCAGGTAACAAGAACTAACAATAAAATCTGAAAATAGGAAAAAATTAAGTTTAGAACAGCAATCCTGCACCATTTCAGTGGCCCAGATTTGCAATTTCATCACTGTAAGGAATTTCTGGGACAGGAATCCTCTTCTAGAAAGAGGAAAGAAAAGGGAGGGTCAAAATAAAAGAGAGATCAGAAACAATAGGTAAAAAGGTTAGAGAAGAGGAGAAGGGGTGATAGAAGATAAGGTTAGTGGGTGGGGTGGATTAAAAAAAAACTACTAAGCAAAAGAGTGTGGGGTGATAGGAGATAAGGTAGTGGGTGGGCTGAGTAAAAAAAAAAAAAAACAAAAGTATATATGGGGAGAATAGAATGAAGGAAACACAAAGCTGATAATCATAACTGTGAATGTAAATGGAGTGAACTCTCCCATAAAATGGAAGAGAATAGCAAAGTAGATTAAAAAACAGAAAGGAAGGAAGGAAGGAAGGAAGGAAGGAAGGAAGGAAGGAAGGAAGGAAGGAAGGAAGGAAGGAAGGAAGGAAGGAAGGAAGGAAGGAAGGAAGGAAGGAAGGAAGGAAGGAAGGAAGGAAGGAAGGAAGGAAGGAAGGAAGGAAGGAAGGAAGGAAGGAAGGAAGGAAGGAAGAGAGGGAAAAACAAAAGGAAGGAGGGAGAAAGGGAGCAAGGGAGCAAAGAAAGGAGTGGCCTAAAGGGAACAATAAGAATCTGGGTAAGGTGATAAAAATAGATGCAGTGAACCTGGGTGGCTGATTTTTACTCAACTCTTATATACCATGTGCAGAGAAAATGAGAGAAAAAGTAGCCTGCAAGAGATAAGATAGCATAAAAGAGTCTTCAGAGATAATTCAAGTTCCTGTGAATATTAGAAGACAAAAAATGCTACCTCTTGCTCCACTGCCTACCATCTGAGGCAATGAGCAGACAATATAAATGAAGATGAAGCCATCCAAGTAAGTCAAACAAGGATAAGCAATTTGCAGTTCAATATATGTGGCCAATTGCTGTGATAGATGCTTTTTTTTTAATAGCCAGTTCTGCAAAGGGTATGGACTGTTTATGTATGATTAATTAATAAATAATTACATTTGACTGGGAGAATATGAAACATTAAATGGGTCATCAAATCTAAATAAAAGGAATCCTCTCCTACAGAGAAACAGATATGCTTTGTTGACTGCAACTTACAAACCTAGAGTTTCCCAAAGCAAAAGGGGTTAAAAAAAAACTTACTCAGGATTACACAGAAAGTAATTGTCACAGGGAGGAACTAAAGCCAATAATTTAATAACATTTGTCTGCTAAGCATCCATGTCTCTCTATCTTATAATACTGTAAATTATTGGGTAATAATTTATTATCCAAATGGCAATGGGTAATGGTACCCCCATTGGTAAATGGGTAAGTAATTTCAATATAAAAGTAATAGTATACAAATAGAAAAAGGGAAGGCTTATTATTCATAATGAGGCAACTGAAAAATATCTTTTACCAGAAATGGAATAGAAGAAATTTTCAAAGATGAAATAAACAATAGGGTTAAATAATCTTAGGATTCCTCATTTAAAACTTGAAGAAACCTCATAAGTCCTCTAGTTCAACACCTTCAATTTATAAAATAGTAACTTGAGGACTAGAGAGAGAAAGGGATTAGTCCAGAATCACAATTTGTCGATAAATATTTACTAAATTCCTAACATTCAACTAAGTGATGGGGATACAATGAAAGGCCAAAAAAGTCTCCATGATTAAGAAACTCAAATTTTAAGGGAGGAAATAATATGAAGACAGATATATAAAAACAAAATAATGATAGGATAAATTAGAGATAATCATTAGAGGGAAGGCACTAGAAGGATTCCTGCAGAAAATGAGACTTTAGCTGGTCCCTAAAGCAAATCAGGTAAAAGAGGGAGGTAGAGATGAAGGACAGCATTCTAGACATGAGAATCAACACAGAGTTGATGTTGTATATTGAGAAATATTATAAGGAGAAATAGTGTGACTAGATCAAAGTAAAGTGTATATGATGGCAGGGGGATAAAGAAAAAAGATATAAGCAGATTGGAAATTTAGATTATAAAAGACTTTGAATGCCAAACTAAAGATTTAAAATTTGATCCTGGAGAAGCCAGGAAACCACTGGAGTTTATTCAATCAGAGGTGAAACATACTCAGTCCTGTGTTTTAGAAAGACCATTTTGACAGTTGAATGAAAGACAGGGTGGAATGAGAAGAGGATTCTAGTTCTAGAGCTGAAAGGAAATTCAGAGTTCATCAGATTCAACTCCTTCATTTTACAGAATAAGAAGCTGAAGCCCAGAGATGTGAAGCTATTTGTCTAAGGTCACAGAAGTAGTAAGATTCTGAGCCATGATTAGAATCCAGGTTATCTGCCTGCAAAGACTAGGATTTTCCTACACCATGCTGGCTGTAGTCATGATTACATTTGTAAAAATGTCTGACCAGGAGAACCATGATTATCTCTTTTTACTCAGGTTCTACAAGCTGATTTAGAAAGATTTCCTTAATAAAGTGTGAATGAGGAGATTGCACAACTTTAAGATGTCAAATATGGGAACTTTGCTCTTCCTATGAAGAGATGACATTATGGAAGGTCTGGGCATGACATGCAAAAAATCTGACTGAGTCATAGATAAATCAGAGGGCACATATTAATACAAGGACCTATAAAAGGAAAGGGAACAGATACATCTTCCAAAATCAGAACTAGATTGAGGTGAGATCAAACACAGAAACTTTAGGCTAGTTATAAGGAAGGATGAAATCTGCATATTTAGGCCCACACCAAGGGATCACTTCAATAACAAATAAAGAGCTATGATCATACTTTCTACATAAAACATTAAATATCTTCTGCAAACACAAAACTAAAAGTAATTCAGCTATAATCAGAAGACAAGAAAGGGAATGGGGGAAATCTGTGCATTCAATAACTAACAAAAGACTAAATTCCAAAATGCATAATGTAATTGATTAAAATATCACCTTATTAATAACCAATCCCAAATAAGAAAATGGACAAAGGATCTGAGTAGTTTTCAAAAGAAAAAAATACAAATTATCAAAAGTCGTCTTGAAAAATGTTCAAAATCACCAGTAACTGAAAAAAATAAATTATTTTTCAACATTAATGACTGACTCCACCAACCTAGCAAAGGTCCTAAAAGGTACAAATTTCATAGTTGAAAGGATTGTAGAGGAGCAGGCAAACTCCATCTTCTATATCGCTATCTTTCAATGGTTGTCCCCAATCATGAGAGTATACAATTTTTCATCTATGCCTTATAACATTACCTTATTTCTTTCAGCATTACTTTATTTAATACTTTTGCTTTACTATCAACCTCCTCATACTCAAATGCCAGAGCCTGCCCTCTCTCTGTCTCTGATTGTATTGCATTTATTCTGTGGGTCTATTTTTCTATTAAGCACTTATTAAAAATATATGTATACATATTACCTCTCCCCAAAGAACCTGAGTTCCCATAAATTCATCATTTCTAATGGCATAGTAATATTTCATTACATACATAAACCATAGTTTGCTAAATCATTCTGAAAATGTGGTGATCCCTTAGTTCCCAGAACAAAAAAGGCTTCTTTAAATATTTGCTGTCTATATAGTTGTTTTTCCTTTTTATAATCATTCGGAGGTCTGAGGCTAGTAGTTATCTTTTTAATTAAATTATAACACTACTCACCTCAGACCCCAAAACAATCTGTTCCCAAAGAGGCCATACCCACATACACATGCATGCCTCTTTCTTCATTTGAAATCAATTGTCTCTCTCTAGACTTGGACTTTCTCATTGTATTAGAATGCTAAAGTCTTTCAAGTTTTTTTTTCCTCTAAACTGTTGTCATTATTTAAATTACTCTGGGTCTGTTCTCTCCTGAATCAGTTCATTGTTTTGTCGAGTCATGTCTTCATGTTGAAATTTACAGTTTCTTTGTCAAAGGTTCTGCCATTTCCTTCTCTAACTCGTTTTTCAAATAAGAAAACCAAGGCAAAGAGAGTGAATTGACTTGCACAGGGTCACACAACTATTACATGACTAAGCCAGTATATGAACCCTCATTTGTTTCTATCCACTACACCATCTAGGTACCCAATCAGTTCAAAGAGAGCTTCCCAATGTGTTCTGAAAGTGTCCATTTCCTAATTTCTGATGACATAATAATTAGTATACTTTTATTCCCCACATCCTATCCAACATGTTTCACTTTCCTTAGTAAGTCATCTTTGCCCATCTAAACATATGAGATGAACTCTTAGAAATGATTTTTTTTATATTTTTCTAATTAGAGACTTAGAGCATTTTTTCATAATAGTTATTTGAAATCTTTGATATCTTCATTTGAAAAAGAGTCTATTCACAGCCTTTTACCATTTATTTGGGGAATGGTTCTTGCATATTACATATTCTGATGTTACTGAAAGCAAAAGGGCAATAAATACAAAATTATTCATAACCATGTTGCCTATAGTGAAAAAAAATGCTGGAAATAAAAATGTGTCCAACAATTGAAACAACTGCAGGATATGAAAGTAATGGAAAGTTGTTGGCCAATAAGGAATAATGAATTGAATGATTTTTTAGAAATATAGAAGACTTGTATGAGATTGTTTTTTTTTAATAGCCAAACTGAGAATTTTTTTAATATTTTAAAATTCAATAAATCTTAACTTCAAATTCACATAAATAACAATATTTTAAAAGATAAAAACCATTCATACCTGAGGGCTAAAAAAAAAAAATAGAAGAATTTGCTGACCCCTGTTCTACACCATGATGCTTCAGTGCCTACCCTGGGGAGATAGGCATAATCAATTATTTTATCACAGTAATCTTTCCGTTATTACCCTAAAATAAATATGTGCCCTATGTAGCTATTCATGCAGACGTTCTCATGCAAACACACTCATACAGACACCCTGAGTTCACACACTTTTTACTAACATCCACAATGGCAAATTAAAGACTTAGATTTTCAAAGAAAGAAGGGAATTTGGCCTCATTAAGCCTAATCTTCTCATTAAACACATGGTGAAAATAAAGTCCAAAGAGGGGAAGGGGACATTCACATTCACACAACTGGGTACTGGCCGTGTTGATATTAGAAACCAGGATTCTTAAATTCTCCAACAACCGAGGGCCTCATCCTGCTGCAATCATAAATGTCATTGATGATGCCTTCCCAGCCCCTCCAAGAAGTTCTCCAGTTGCCCTCAAATCAAGTACTGACTTTTCTTCTCTTCCTAATGATGGAGAAATGTATGATTTGACACACTGTCATAGCTGGTGGTTGGGGGGAAATGTATGGGAAGTAGGGGGTACGGAGATGCACCTTCGTAATTTGAAGGAAATGAGGATGATAAAAAATTGTTATATTGTCAAAATGAAAACTGAGGAAGCAGTTGAACTTTAAAGCCTAAGATGATGTGCTCTCTACGTGTGAAATATGTGACTGAGAATAAGTTATTAACATTTACAAGCATTTTGCTCCACTTGCAGATACTCAGCTCACTGAGTGGGAGCTGCTGGAGGGGAGATAAAGAAGTCTCACTGAAAAGAATATGTCATGGGCAAAGAACGTGTGAGAGAAAAAACAGCTCTGTGAAAGCACCCCGTCCCTCATCCTCCACCTTCCACCCTCCCCCAAATAAAGTTGATTTCCTTTGAGATCAGTCCTAAGAGAGTCTTTTGAATCTGGCAAGAGTCAGGAAGTCCAGTCTAGCATGGATATGGATCCATTGGACCAGTAGGCCCAGGTCCCAAGTCTCCTGTCTTCCTCTGTTTGGACTCTACTTGATGGGGTATCTATGAATATAGGTATCAGTGTAACCCAAAAGCCCACACAATCCAGGAAGCGACCATTCAAAACATCAGATATTCCTTCTGATTCTAACCAATGAGGGCCAAGGCAATACAGGAATCTCCTTTATCCACTGGTGCTTAAGGAAAGCCTACTCTTAAAGGCCTTTCCATAATTCTCAGATAAGAACTCTTCCCTAATCCCTCATTGGAACTCAAAGCACAACACTCATGTCTCCTAATTTGTTATGGTTTCATTTAAAAGGACAGGAGCCTGACCTATGTCTTGTCAGTGGATTCAGATGGATTCTGGAAGAGAGAGTGAGGTTGATGATTTTATACAGCCCACCTTCACATAAATCCAATTCATTTGCAAGGCAAGATGATGCTATCATTGATCCTCTTTGAGAATGAAGGACAATAACCATCTTTCAAAGAAAAATAAATTTAAGGTGAGTGAGAACTTTTCAGTCATCTAGTCCAACCTTTTCATTTCACAGAAGGGGAAACTGAGGCCCAAGGAAGGAAAGTGACATGGCCAAGACCACATAAGGGGTGCTAGATCCGGGAAAGAGCTCAGAGGCTAATCCAAACCTCTTGTTTAACAGAAAAGGAAAGGGAGGTCCCATTGAGAGGCAATGGCTTACCAAAAGCCCCATGGTAATTAAATAATAAAGGAAGCATTCCAACTGAGGCTCTCCAACTCTATTAACAACATTCGTTCACTGCAAGATTCTTCTTCCACTGGAATACCCACAGGTATTTCTGTATTCAGAACAACGATCTTCTGTGCCTAAGCAAGACTGGCATGTCCTATCGGCCATTAGCTAAAAAGGACTCATGGTAAGAAACTCTGCAAAACTTATTTCAAAGCAATCCTCTCTGTGCAAGTTTCAAGCAACTCTATCTGCAGGAGGGAATTTGCAATTCATATTCAAAACTCTTAGCAAGTGGCATCTTATTCAAAGACCATATAACTGTAGTTCAACTATTTCCACACAACATTAGAACTGGCTGCCATCATAAATATCTGATTACAATGCCCATTGACCTACCCATTTCATGATAATGGGGATACTCATCTGAAAAAGAACTCCTTCATGAAGTCTCTACCCTCTTGGTTCATTAATGAGCATCCCTGGCTTGGCAGGGAAACGGTCCATCTCCCAGCCCTCCCCCAATTTTATAAGTGGCCTCTCTGCAATCGGCTCATCATTTAATCAATGCTCATTTGAAAGTACTGTAAACTTCTCCTAAAGTGGGTCTAAATGTTCACAAGATTGTTCGTTACCGATTTTTACAGTTCTCTTATAATAAGCCAAGAGAAATGGTGTCAATCCAATTGGAACTGTCTAAAATGATACCTTGGTACAGATATTCAAAATGCAGTGGAAAAGGGGGACAGATGTATTACCAATAAATATGATTAATCATTTATTAATCATCGATCTCCATCTGATCACTGAGGGACTTCTGGGGTGCAATGACTTGTTGGGGAGGGAATTTGAAAGGTTATAGGTAGACCGAGTAAGGGGACCAAATCATTGTTCTCTGTTCAGCTACCAGTGTTGAGGAAGAGCTATGGAGATGGGCCATTTATCAAACTGCCATCTAGCCTGACTTTTCAGGAGCTCAATTTATTTTTACAAGTTTGAAAAATTCCCCCTTCTCCCTCCCCACTCCCATAAAAGAAATTGTAGCATTTTCAAGTTGCATCAGAAGCCAATAGGAGTGCAATCCCTATCTGGAAATGCAATTCACTGAGGATTTACTAAATGTTCATTGGGTATTGGTCACTATACTGCGGATACAGAGACAATAAGGAAACAGAACCTAGCCTAAGCGAACTTACATTTTTTTTTTTTTGGTGGGGAGGAATAACAGTCACCGACGAATAAATACAAAATCAAATCCACATAATTTGATGGTGAAAGGTCTAATAATTAAAGGGACAAGAAAAGGTCTTGCTGCATATTCCAAAGGGCAGGAGTGAGGAAGAAAATAATCCACACATAAGTGATGAGAATTTCTAGGCACAGAGGTCAGAGATAAAATGCTTCTTCCCACCAGTTAGTGCCTCTGCCTCTAATAAATCTGAGTTTGAGGTATAGCAAATAGGCCAATTTAGGTGGAAAAGATTATGTGATGAGAACAGTAGAAATTCAGTCTAAGATCACTGGTGGAAGGCAGAATGTAAAGAGTTTTAAATGTTAAACAAAAGAGTTTATATTTAATCTTATAAGGGATAGGGAACACATAAAGCTATTAGAATAGGAGTGTCATAAAGAACTCCAGCTTTTAAAATATGAATTTGGAAGCCACTGGGATCAAAGAAAGAAGAAATATGTGGCTGGGAAACCAAGGAGGAGGCTAATTCAATAGTACAGGTGATATGAATGTGATTTAGGGGCCATCTGAGGGGAGAACGAATGGATGGAGAGATATCTAGAAGTTAGAATAAGTAAAACTTGCCCGGGGATTGGATTGGGGCTGAATGAGAAAAAAAGAGTCAGTGATAATAGAACTTATAAACTTGACCTACTGGAAGAATGACAGTATTTCAACATAAATTAAAAAATTAAAAGAGAGGGAATTGTGGGAAAAGAGAATGAGTTCTGTTTTAATATAACTTCACGATGTCTATAGGACATCTAAGCAAAGGTGTCAAGAGGGCAGTTGGTGATGTGACACTGGAGCTCAAGAAAGATCCAGAGATAAAGATATCTAGATTTAGGAGTCACATCAAAGAGAAACAGGATGCCCACTATGTATTTAACCTTTATATGGAGAACCTTAAAAAGAAGAAATCCACTTCTTAAGGCAGAGGGTACCTTTCACTTTTGAACAGTTCTAATTGGGAATAAGTTTTGGTCTTTTGTTTTTGCTTTCTCCCCTGATATTAACCCTAACTTTGACTTTCTGCAACTTTCAAACATCACTCTTGATTCTCAATTCTGAGTTCAAACAAAGCGAGTCAATCCTTACTGTATATGGCGGCCTTTCCTCTGAAGATCAACTCATTCATGGGGAATAATTCAGACTAAATATTCTCAGGACCTTCAAATGATTCTCAAATGACTTAAGGTATAACAAGAACCCATTTCAATAGGCTTATGACCTCCATATCTCCAGTAGAACCTTGGCTAATATTCTCCGATTGATAAATGGTCAAAGGATATGAACAGACAATTTTCAGATGATGAAATTAAAACTATTTCCACTCATATGAAAGAGTGTTCCAAATCACTATTGATCAGAGAAATGCAAATTAAGACAACTCTGAGATATCATTACACACCTGTCAGATTGGCTAAGATGACAGGAACAAATAACGATGAATGTTGGAGGGGCTGTGGGAAAACTGGGACACTGATGCATTGTTGGTGGAGTTGTGAAAGAATCCAACCATTCTGGAGAGCAATCTGGAACTATGCCCAAAAAGTTATCAAAATGTGCATACCCTTTGACTCAGCCATACTACTACTGGGCTTATATCCCAAGGAAATACTAAAGAAGGGAAAGGGACCTGTATGTGCCAAAATGTTTGTGGCAGCCCTTTTCATAGTGGCTAGAAGCTGGAAGATGAATGGATGTCCATCAATTGGAGAATGGTTGGGTAAACTATGGTATATGAATGTTATGGAATATTATTGTTCTGTAAGAAATGACCAACAGGAGAAATACAGAGAGGCTTGGAGAGACTTACATCAACTGATGCTGAGTGAAACGAGCAGAACCAGAAGATCACTATACACTTCAACAATGATACTGTACGAGGATGTATGCTGATGGAAGTGGATTTCTTCAACATAGAGAAGAGCTAATCCAATTCCAATTGATCAATGATGGACAGAATCAGCTACACCCAGAAAAGGAACACTGGGAAATGAGTATAAACTGTTATTTTTACCTTCTGAATCCAATCCTTCCTGTGCAACAAGAAATTCGGTTCTACACACATATATTGTATCTAGAATATATTGTAATATATTTAACATGTATAAGACTGCCTGCCATCTGGGGGAGGGGGTTGGGGGAGGAAGGGAAAAAAATCTGAACAGAAGTAAGTGCAAGGGACAATGTTGTAAAAAATTACCCATGCATATGTACTGTCAAAAAAAGTTATAATTATAAAATAAAATAAAAATTAAATAAAAAAAAAGAACCTTGGCTAATATAGCTTAATGTAGCCTCTGATCACACTGGGTTTTCTGGCTACAGTACCATATTGTTGGCATATATCAGGTTTGCTGTCCACTAACCCCCCCCCAAATCTCTTTAAGACAGATATTTAAGAAGTCACAATTAAATGCACTTTAAATGAGAAACATCTCTTTGATGTTTTTTATAAGAAACATCTCTCCATCATTTGTTAAGTCAGTCAATAAACCCCTAGTGACACTAAATGCTAAGAACTGAGTACTGAAGAGAGATACAAACAAAAGCAAAAACATTGTCCATGTCCCAAAGAGTTCATATTCTTGTCATGGAGAAAGAATGTAAATAATTATGGACATACAGGCTATGGACATAGTAGAAAGAAAGTAATCTCACAAGGAAGGCAATAGGAGTGAGGGGAATTGGGAAAGGCATCAATATGGCAAGTGGGAATCGAGTTTTTTGGTTAGGACATTAAATTAGGATTCTCTGTTAAATATCCCACCTCTCTCCAACTCCCCAGTTCCCTTCAGGAATGTTCTAAGGAGATATTTTTCTGGATGAGACAAGTCAGGAGTTCAACCATGGATAGATATGGATCCACTGAGCACCACTAGCCCCAAGTTCTAAGGCTCCTTAATAACCATTCATGTTTTGCTCTAGTTGGGCTCTACTTGATGCACTTATATAAATATGAAAATTAGGGCTATCTGCCCCAGCTCATAGTCTCATAGAATCCATGAAGCTATCATTCCAAAGATCTGGAGAACAGAAGAGAAAGTAAAACATTGGGCATGACTCCATTTGTAGTTTTCTTGCCAAAGATACTAAAGTGGTCTGCCATTTCCTTCTCTATTTTACAGATGAGGAAACTGAGACAAACAGGGTTAAGTGATTTTCCCATAGTCATATGGCTAGTATGTGACTAAAGCTGAATTTCAACTCAAAAAGATTAGTCTTCTTGACTCCAAGCACAGTACTCTATCCATTGTACCACCTAGGCCCAAAGCACTATGTAAAAATGACCATTTTTTTTGATCTCACATATACAAATTTACACTAACGCTATTAAATTGCATCTAATTGAGGCAGCTAGGTGGTGCAGTGGATAGAGCACCAGACTTGAATTTAGGAGGACCTGAGTTCAAATCTGATCTCAGACACTTAACATGTCCTAGCTGTATGCCCTGGGCCCAATTGCCTCAAAAATAAAATAAAATAAATTTCACCTTATTAGATTCAGTTTAATGACCTAGCCTATTAGTCCTTTTAGTGATCCTGTTCCTACATTCAGTGGCATTAGCTATTCCACTAGGCCTTGTGTCATCTACAAATAAAAAATGTTCAAGAGCATAGGGCAAAGCACACCTCCTTGAGGTCTCTTTCCAAGTTGAAATGGAACCATTAATGACAGTTAGGAGGCTGGCCACCCAACCAATTCTAAACCTAATGGTTTCATTTTCCAGCACAAATGTCATGATGCCCAAAAGAAAGGCAGGAAAACACATCTCAAAATGGTTAAATCTGCTTACACATGACATTCAGTTGGAAAATGAGGTCGAAAAACATTCTCATAGAAGATTGCATTCTCTCACCACTGTAAGAATTTCTTTCCTGACTTACCCTGATTTCCACGAAGCTATTTCAAATCAGCAGAATATTCCCATGTTAAAACCATTTCTAGTGTCTTCCCTCAAACCTTGGAATATAGTTACAGGTGAATACTCCTACTCAGACTCTAGGTCAAAGAGAGCAGAGATTGCAAGAGAATTTAGCTTCCCAACTGGTATTTGTTAATTTATGAAGAGCAAGTTCTTTTGCCAACAAAGTCAAATCAATTCCTTCAGGCAGAGTAATTGCTCAATATGTCAGACATCCTGAGGCCTTCACCGAAAGTGACTA
This sequence comes from Sminthopsis crassicaudata, assembly GCF_048593235.1. Classification (NCBI taxonomy): domain Eukaryota; kingdom Metazoa; phylum Chordata; class Mammalia; order Dasyuromorphia; family Dasyuridae; genus Sminthopsis; species Sminthopsis crassicaudata. The sequence continues at coordinate 62,138,671 of NC_133623.1, read as the reverse complement.
AAGGAAAAAGGCCAGGAAAGAATGCTTGGAGAGAGGGAGGGAGGGAGTCCCCTGCTCACACTGAGTCATAAATTCAGGATCTCTCAAGGCTATCTGGGTTGGTTTAAGAGAGGCAAAGAGCACATGAGAGCAAATCACAGGAGACCCATTCAAGGGGATATGAAATCAAATCCCACCAACGACACTTGCTAACTAAATAGATAAGTCAAAACCTCTTCAAAAGTCACTGTCATCATCTGTAAAAAGGGGGTGGCGCTCTCCGTAGTGAAAGGGAACAGAGCCTAGCAACTAGGGAGCTGACATATAAGTCAAGAAAAATGGGGTTCAAATCCTGTTAATGATTCACAAGGGAAATTCCCTTTAACTGCGAATAATGAATCAATGGAGTAAAGGGGGAACATGTATTCAAATTCAAAGTTATAATTAGAGAAATTATGGCAATTGCTTCCAGCCAAATAGAAATATGCAGTATGAATTCGAATAATGTGACAGCTTCAGGGCATTCATTATTCACACTAATAACGACCTAGCTTTACTGTGAACATGAACAAATTACTTAACCTCGTAGTTCTCTAAGCAAAATTCTAAGATTATAAATTACAATATAACAATAATATAAATTACAATATAACAAAATTCTAAGATAAAGATAAATTACAATATAACTAATTCGCCTTCTTATGGGGAACATCCTCATCAGGAATTTCTCAAAACAATAAAATCACGGTTACGGTTCCCTCCTCCTTCTCCCCCCGAAAGAAAATAGAAGCTTCTCATAGCTAAATCCGTAGGTTGTTTGAGGATCAAAAGAGATAATTCAAGACACATCCTTCACAAACTTTAAAAACATTCATAAATACCCACTATTATTAATGAATTCTTTGAGAATAGGCAAAAACCATAGTTAATATGTTCGGTGGTTTTAATGTTTACAAGTCATCTCAGATCTACTGGGGCACCTTGCTAACCGTGTTACTTCAGGCAAATCACTTCCAAACTGTGGCCTTATTTTCCCATCTGTAATATGAGGGGAGTGGCCTAAAGGATCTTGAAAGTACGTTCTAGCCCAGGAATTCAATGATTTTTTTTTAAATTAAGGAAGAGAGAAAAGAAGACAGGAATATTGAAAAATAAAACCTTTGCTATGGAAACAGCCAGTTGTCAGGAGATTAGCTGCGGTGCCAGAGTCTCCATGCAAAGTTCAAATGATTAATTAGTGACTACATCTGTCTAAAGTTTCTTCGGCAGCTTGGAACATCTGAGCCACTAAGTGGAAAACACGTAAATTTATTTCTTGGGTGGGTGTAAGCACAAGTATTTCGTTCCTCTTTTTGCTCCAACCCAGTCTTCCTTCCAATACCTCTTATTGACTTCCTGAGAATAGTTCTCAGGAATGGGCTCCATCCTACTGGAACATCTGCTTGGTGTTCCGCCCCTTGCCAACAACACTGCAAAAGCTTTGGCAATATCTAGAAAGCTCCTCAGAGTTGAGCCCAGGGGAGTTTTCTGCAGCTTCACAAATCAAAATTCAATCCAAATGGGGAGCATTCGACCTGGCTTCTTTCACAGGACACAGAATGGCTGATGACTTCTGGGAACTGGTGAGCTAAACCAAGCCCATCGCGTGGCCCATTGGAAGCTTGAAAAGAGTGCTACCCTTTGGCCTCATCACAAAGGAAGGATGAGTGGGAGCCATTAATAACATCCTTTCTAATTAGTGTCATTGAGGGGTGTTTATTAAAAGCACCAGAGTACCAAATAGCATAAGGCCTTCGCCATTCATCATTCAGGAAAAATAAAAGGGCATCTACTAGAATCCATAAGCATTCGGTTCAGATTTCCACTACCACTGGTGTGATGGGTCCTAGTGGAGTCTCCGGCAAGGACAACAGAAACACCATTAATGTCTCAGAAGCAGCAATGCTTCTGAAATGAACTCAACCATCTGATCAAAAGGGAGAATAGGGTGCCTGGAAGGGATGGAAAAATACGCCACACCACATGGGTCACAAGAGGAAGAAATTCAGAAATGCAATGTCTACATATCATTGAACTGACAAGCAGAGCTTCTGAGGATCCTTAACGTGAAGCTAGAAGGGACCTTTGGATTTAGGCAACCCCTCCTTTTAAGAATGAAGACACTGAGGCACAAAAAGGGGGAGGAACTTGCATAAGTCACACATAGACAGCTTGAGCTGGAAGAAACCGAAGAGGACTTGATTTAGATAAGATCCCTTCATTTGACAAAAGAGAAAACTGAGCTATGGCAGGGAAAGAGACTTGCCCAGAATGAGACATGAGATTGTAGATCTAGAGCTGGGAGGGACTTCAGAATCCAACCAGTTCAACCAACTCATTTAACAAAAAATGAAACAAACGCAAAGTAAATTGACTGGCCGAAGATCACACATCCAGGATCACAGATCTAGATACAAGAAGGAACCAAATAGGTTCGGTCAATGCCTTCATTTTACAGATGATTAAAACGAGGCCCAGAGAAATTAAGAGATTTGGTCAGGACCACATGGTAAGTGCATCAGGTGGAATTGACACCTAGATCTTGCTTCTTCCAAGGCTAGATCCCCATCCATCATATCAGTGGTGTCAAACATATACACATAACCCCAAAACACTTGCAGGTGTCTCTTGAACCAGCTTAAACTATGATTGGGAAAGAGATAGATATTATTAAGAATACAAGATTTATTAATTTCTAAAACTAAATCAATATGTAGCCCACAGGGATCCTTATGTGTGGGTTAGTTTGAATTTGACGCCATTGCTCAGCATCATGCCTTCTCTATACTATCTGCAACTTAGGAATAACAGGGCTTTGAAGATTGAAGGTATGGGATGTTTAGTGACTTGCAACCATCCCCAAGATATCATATATCAAAATCCAGGACTTGAACTCAGGGATTTCTAAATGTGGCACTCCACCCATTATGGCGTATGGCCTGGTTTCTCTCTCAAGGAAATGAACAGGAAAATGCCAGTCCTTCCAAGGGAGCTGTCTAGATAGACTAAGCAGTCAACTTTACAGAATTTATTTTATTTTGAGAAGCAATTGGGGTTAAGTGACTTGCCCAGGATCACACAGATGAGAAGTATGGGCTTGAGATCACATTTGAACTCAGGTCCTCCTGACTCTGGGACTAGTGCTCTATCCACTGTGCCACCCAGCTGCCCTTAAAAAGAGTTCTGTAAAAGTATATAAAACAAGGGCTTGAACTGGGTTAGGTTGACACCGACAAGACAGTTTAAAGCTCTTGTTATAATGAAGTGAGAAGATGCCCAGTGGTTCTGAAAAGATAAAGCTAACCCACATAGTTTGAGAATAACTCTTGAAGCTGCCCAGCATCTCAAGATGCTGTTATGGGCACAAATAAATGTATGTGAAAACAACAGGATGGTTCAAGGTAAGCCTAATAATTCATTCCAGGCCACATCATTTTCATTGATGGACTTACTTATCTGCCAAGGATTATTAACTATCTAGATGTAACATGAGATTACCTTTTTTTTTTTCTTTTGTTGCTGGGGAACCAGAGGAACAAAGTATTAAATAAGAATAATAGTCATTTCTTAAAGTTTTTTAAGACATAAAAAAGCAATTTACATAAATTAGTTCACTTGAACCTCCCAATTTTCTTGTGACAAACATAGTATAAGTATTATCAGATTACTTTATACATGAGGAAATTGGGGTTCATAGAGGGGAAGTGACTTACCAGAGTCACATATCATTAAGTATCAGCGTCAAGATCTGAACTTGAGTCTCTGCTACTCTTTCCAAGCAGCAGCCTTTGCCCCCAGGAGACAACCTCTATCCTGCAAAAATACTTTCTTCTGATTTGAGAGTCTACCAACTAGACCATCATTTCATGAGCCATATTTATTTCATTCTCCATTCTCTGGACTTCCTATTTTCTTAAAACAGCAGCCTTCACCCCATGTGGTTATCTTACCACACTGCAGCTCTTCTCCTTCTTGGGACTGTCTTTCTTGCTTTTCTTTTTATTTCCAGTGCTTAGCACAGTGTCTAGTACAAAAGAAGCACTCTCCAAACGCTCACTTATTTCCATGGATTGATTGTATGATGTCACAGCACATTATTTTTTTCTATTATTTGTTATTAAATTAGTTATTATTGAAAGGCATCCAAGTCTTCTAGGAAGGTAATCGATTCAAACAATAATAGGTATAGATGGAACACTCAGGATCCTCAATTCAATGTCCATAGAAGAAAGGAAAAGGGAATAAGCATTTATTAAACACCTATTATTTGCCAGCTACTGTGCTACTTACATGTACAAATATTTTCTCATTTGCTCCCCACGACAATCCCATGTGGGAGATGCTATTATTATTCTCCTTGTACAGAATAAGGGATACAATTGCCTTCCCTAGGGGGCTTTTATCTTCTCTTGCCAAAGATGCTTGGGAAACTGCGTAACTATGTCAAGTTCTCAAAGAAATTGGGAAGAAAATTAAAAGGTCATCCCATGCTTTTGATTAGGATACAAATATAAACATTATATCCAAATGACGGCCAATTATCGACATGATGCCCCAATATTGACATCATAACTAAATGAGGCCCCAAAGTTGGCGTGATACCCAAATGATGCCCAAATATTGACATTAAACCCAAAAGAGGCCAAATGCTAGTTTAATACCAAAAGGGAGTAACTAGAATAATATGAATCATTCATTCACTTACTCAACAAATGTTATTTTGAGTTTTACACTGTCTCTATACAGAATTTTGGGGAAATTACAATCCAAAATTAGACATCATTTTTGAATTCAAGAAGCTCACAAAAATGAGAAATGGAATGGGGGGTTGGGGAATATGGCAAATACAGGCAACATAAAAACAACAGATATAAAAATCACTTTTAAAATGAATTAATGCCTACTGTGATACAAAATAGAATTAAGTACTTAAGAGGCATTAAGGGGATAAAGGAGTATGGTACTTTATGAGAAAACTTACAACCTGTTGGTAAGATAAGGGATGTCTTCATAGAAACTGATATGGAATGATGAGTCAGGTAAACACATTAGTATTTGTGTGGAAAACCAGATATATAGAGGACTTTATTTTTATTTACCTGAGTATAATAGATCCCATCAGAAAATTAGGGTTGGCAGGGCCATCAGAGGCCATCTAGTACAACTAATTCATTTATAAAGGAAGAAACTGAGACCCTTGGATCGGGGCAAGGTGTCTTGTCCAAGGTCACACAACTAGCAAGTGACAGAATAAGATTTGAACTTCAGTCCACTGATTATAAATTCAGAAAACTTTCAACTACTTTACAATAGGGACACTAGATATCAATCTACAATATACTTTGCACGGTCAACATCTGTCTGATCAACTGATTCAGCAAGTATTTGTTAAGCACTGGGCTGAATGCTTGGAGTAGGAGGGAAGGAGCAGGATGGTATCCAAAGCAAAGTGTGTGGCCCATTTTTCATAATGGTGATCACCTGCATGGAGCTCTCTATTAAAACCAATACCCAAGAAGCAACTGGATAACAGGAAGAGACAGTGTGTCAAAGACGTTATTGCTGATGTTTTGCTTGACTGGAAGAGATCTGAGAGGGAGAGAGACGGACAGGTGTTTCCTCACATCTACTGAGAAAGGGAAAGATGCTGGCTCCCTGAACACATGGTTTTCATGGGCGTTTCAAATGGCTAGATTATAACTGGACCCGGAAATTGAGCAGAAATCATTTATCAAAAATCTCATTCTATATTTTACCCGAATTCCATTACAAATTCCAATATTATTGTTTTGTATTTCCCGAGAAAGAGCCATTGTCAAGGCTGAAAACGTCCAGATTACCACTGAACCACCCTAGCTAGTAGCCTACCAGTCACAGACAGCTGTGTGCCTTTTGTTTAAAGCTTTATTCTTGCCATTAATATTTGTACCTGATTAAACTTCAATACAGGTGCACATGGTTTAGTAATCACACTTTTATATTTTGCATTCAGATTAGCACCACTGGAATTTGCATAAATTAGTTATGCGCCACTGGAAAAATGAATGCTCAAGCAACTTTTATTTTTATCTAATCAAATCACTGCTTAATGAAAAATGACTGACTGCCTTCAGAGATACACTGAGCTGTCCTCTGGGAAGAGGGGGCATTTACAATTCAGAGGGGGGGGTACACTGGGTGGCATGTAAACCCATTTCACTCCATTCAAATAAAATGCTGGTGAAAGCTTAGTCCAATGAAGTCAATCTGATCTAGGCTTTAAAGAAAAAGAGAGGGAGAAGAGATGGAAGATAAGTCGGGTTTTATTTGTTTAATCCCATTACAGAATAATATGAGTGAAGCAAAAATAAAATACCATTCAGGAAGACACTACTTGGGAGGCAATTACATGTGTTTATATATGTGTATATGTATGTATGTATGTATGTATGTATATATATATTGTGTGTGTGTTTATATACACATATATATACACATTATATGTGTATATGTGTTTACTGTATGTGTGTATGTTGTATGTATATGCATTGTGGTGTGTATGGCTGTATGATATTCATGTGTCTGTGTGTGTACATGGTTGTATAATCATCATCAAACATCCCTTCTGGAGAAATCCAGACATTTTATCCTTGGCCACTTGTTACCCACGAAAAGAGCCTGATTCCTAATAACTTACATTGTACTTTAGAGTTTAAAGAATGACCTTTTCCTAGTACCTATGTGATTACTATTGCCCCCAAATCATAGATGGGGACATTGATGCTAAGAGAAGGGAAGTTGCAGCTTTCTGGGGCAAGTTCTTGGAAGATATGAGAATCAGATCTAGGTTTTTAGACTACTGATGCTTTATATTCATCTTAAAAATGAAGGGAGGGGATTATATTGTATGACATCTAAAGTCCCTTCTTACACTAAATCTATGATCCTAATGTGCGATGTTGACCAAGTACTCTTCCCTCCCTGGGCCTCATCTCCCTCCTGTGTAAGAAGAGGCAGTTGGCCTAGATGCCCTATAAGGGCTTTACTAGCCTCTGATCAGTAATACAGAATGTTTCAGTAAGCTTCTCTTAAAGATTATCTAGTTTGTGATGCTGAGTGAAAAGAACAGAACCAGAAGATCGCTGTACACTTCAATGTTGCATGAAGATGTATTCTGATGGAAGTGGAAATCTTCAACATAAAGAAGAGCCAACTCACTTCCAGTTGATCAATGATGGACAGAAATAACTACACCCAGAGAAGGAACACTGGGAAGTGAATGTAAAATATTAGCACTACTGTCTATCTACCCAGGTTACTTACACCTTCGGAATCCAATACTTAATGTGCAACAAGAAAATGGGATTTACACACATATATTGTATCTAGGTTATATTGTAACACATGTAAAATGTATGGGATTACCTGTCATCGGGGGGAGGGAGTGGAGGGAGGGAGGGAGGGGATAATTTGGAAAAATGAATAAAAAAAAATTATCTAGTTTGTGAGCCTTCTCTATCATTTTGCATTGATTCTATACGCTGATATATGTATGTGTACGGTCCAATAAAAAACACTGGACAGTCGCTGAGAACAAGGTCCATTTTTAGAAGGCTGAAAATTCCAACCAGCTCTTCATTTGCTACCAGATGCTTTGCTTATTTGTGACTCCACCGCCATCCAAAATGTTCTGTCATCCCTCCCTTTTTCAGCTTCCTTTGGTAGACTGATAAGCTCCCCCAAAACATGGATTTCCTTTTTCTTCTTTCTATCCCCAGCACAGCACTTGACACATAGTAAGTACTTACTCTTATGTTTGTCTTATCAGAGCCCAGGCCTCAGAAGAACCCATCCAGGGCTGCTGCTGCTTCTTCTTCTTTTTTTTTTTTTTTTAATTTATTATTATTTTTTTCAGGGCTTCTTGCACTATCCAATCCTCCCTTTTCCAGGCTGATAATATCAGGAGTGACATAGATCAAGCAATACCACCAGATATGAGCATAGGCGCCTATTCTCATAATTACAACTGCAGCAAAAGCCCCCCCATCTATCCAAGCAGAACCAAAAACCACTTACACAGCAGCAGGAGCATAACTTTTTGGGTTCTAGACCACAGAGTGAGCAAACACTTCCTTACTGACTCTGCAGTTGTAGCCCCCAGCTCCTTGGATTCTTTGCCTAGGAGCTATAATGAGTCTCAAATTATCCCAGATTTTATCAAGCTTCCTGGTTCAGGAAGGCATCCTCCTCTCTGTTGAATATTTTCCCCACCCATCCACCCCCTCCATCTCAAGAAGAGAAATCAAAGATTTAGAGCTACTTAAAAGAGCTCTTTGAGATTCACCTGTCTAATCTCCTCATTTAACTGAGGGAACTAAGACCTAGTAAAGTTTGGTGATCACAAGTACCATCAGAAATACATTTAAATTTCTGGCATTCTGGCTCTATAGTTAGAATTTTTTACCTAAGATTCATAGACATGTTGTGGTTTTTAATACGTCAACAACTACTTCAATATAATTATTTTATCATGTAATCGTTTACATTTTATTAAAAACACCATGTTGGAAGGGGTCCATAGTCATCCCCAGAGTTCCCAAGGACTTTAGGACACAAAAAAAGAGTCATTAGACTCCTTCTTTACAGTTTTCCACTCTCTTCTGCATTTCACTGCACCACACTGTCTCCTTTTAAGTAGAAAAATTATACCCAACATCTGTCTTTGACTCTTAGCTTAGAATAGACAGTGTTGTCCACTGAGGATTCTGTGGAGTCCTATTGGTCTGTGCATGCAGCTAAGGCTGCAATTCAGTACAGAGCCTTCTCCAGGAATGGGCAGTGATGAAGTTGGACCCATGCCTGAGAAAGAGAAATAATACTGGATACCACCTTCGTCACCACCATCATCTTCGCCACTTATTCACATATTTTTAAAAAATCAACATGTAGAGGGCAGCTAGGTGGCGCAGTGGATAGAGCACCAGCCTTGAATTCAGGAGTACAAATCTAGTCTCAGACACTTCCTAGCTGTGTGATCTTGGGCAAGTCACTTAACCCCAGCCTCAGGAGAAAAAAAAAAAAAATCAACATGTATATAGGGCTGGACTACTATAGAAAATAATATAATTTCCTTGAACTGTTGAAATTGACTGTACTGGGGCAGCTAGTCGGTGCAGTGGATAGAGCACCAGCCCTGAAGTCAGGAGGACCTGAATTCAAATTTGACCATAGACACTTAACACTTCCTAGTTGTGTGCCTCTGGGCTAGTCACTTAACCCAGTTACCTCAGGGAAAAAAAAATGAAATTGCCTTTACTTTTCCAAAAGAAAGGAAAAAAACTTGACACACTGAGAACAATATACTTCATGGATTACCACTGAGAGAATTTCCTTATGTTTACAGGTGACATCCAAATTTGATGATATGCCCACATGTATCCAAGGGGAGAAAAGAGAGGTTTTTTTTTAAACAAACTGTATGGAAGAATTCAAATAACTCTGGAAGTCAATGGAATGAGGGATTGCAAGGAGCAAAGCTCCTCAACATTCCCTTCAAAGATGGCAAGAACAATGACAAAAAGAAGCAATGCACTCTGAAATCCTCAAAAGATTTTTTTTTGAAAGCCCTCGAAGAAATGAACTAGAAAAAGTTCTGACAAAATGATGAAGTATTATGGATTAAAAAAAGCCAAGGCAAAAAGAGAAGAAGAAAAATATAGTGAAAAGAAACTAACAGTACCCGCACCAGAAACAAAGCTCAAATTTCCTCAAGACACAATAAAATGGATAATAAACACAATGATGGAATTAAGGAAAGAAATAAAATTGGTGGAAAATATCATGAGGTGAAATAAAGAAGGAATAGAGTGTGACTAAGGAATGTCAGGATGACACAATAATGAAATGAGCACTTTGGAGACTTCGATATTTCAATCTTTTCTATCTTTTATCCAGTTGCACTGTATCACCGAAGAATATTATTGCTAAAATAAACAAACAAATAAACAAGTAAATTTGTACAAAGATCTATCTTTGTTTCTGGGTCCTTAAAAGAACAAGGCAATGTCTAAAAATAAACCAATACACTGCCCTCATTCTGCCACATCATCATCCATTTGCAACATCTGCCCACCATACATGCTACTGATGGGCTGTCTCTCCAAGTATAGGACAATAGGAATTCTTCATCTGCTTGGTTCTTTCCAGTGTGGAAAGCTAGGCCAGTCTCTGTTAAGTGTACATGGGTCTCATATATGAACATGCAACATTCTGGGGTTAGATCAAATTAATAAAACAGCATCTCACTCCTTGGGAATCCCTCTTCAACTTGCAATCTGTGCTATATTTCCACCATGACAGCAGCAAACATCTTTAGACAGAATACATCTCCATGTTTTAAGTCTTACTGGATACTGAATAAAATTCTCTCTGTTATGACATCATTTAAGGAATCGTGTCATTTTGACATATGGATGGTAGATATTTTGTTTGAAAAGGGCAGTATTGTACTTGACTAAATCAAATGTTTTTGTTTTGGGTTTTTTTTTTTTCAGACAACTGCAGAGTGAAAGCTCATATTTTAACATATGTCTTTCAGTCAAATCTGTGATTATAAAAATGTGCTCTGCGGTAGAATATCATTTGTGAAAGGCTGCCTGTTCCTTCCTCATACCTAAATCAAGAATGCCTTTGATTCATATTCCTTCAGCACACACAGAAAATATGAAGAAAACAAGAGATTAGATAGAGTTGTTTTACTTGAGAACAAATGGTATAAAAAATGGAGGAAGTAGAAAAATAAGTATAATATTATTTCTGCAAAAATGAAACATGCCTATAAATGTAAAAGAAATCACACGATATCATCACATTTGATATTTGGATACAACAACTGAGCTATGATTTCTTCATTGCGGGTTATCCCTCCAATGTAAGGTACAAGCTCGAACCTCTACCTTCTTATCCTTGTCCTCCTTCACAAGGAACCCAACCATCATGTTTTCCTTAAGATCTGTTGATACGCTATAAATACCAAAGGACCAGAAGAGGCATCCACTGGTTGGTTATCTCTTTCTGTAATGATATTTTCTATATGATTATAAAATTCTTGAGAAACTGTGCAGTTCCATGCCTTCCAGCCATTCCAAGACTAAAATTTACGATGGTTGGCTAACTCCTATAACAATAGTGGACAAAGTTGAATTCAAAAGGAAAAAGCATTATGAGACAAAACAAGGGAATAGTTAAAAGACAGAGTTGACAATGCACACCTAGCAATTGATATAAAAAAATTTATGTGCCTAATGGCATAGCAATTAATCTGTAAAAGAATGTTTTGTAACTAACTGAATTGCAAAAAGAATTTAAAAAACCAACATCACTCAGAGATCTCAAAAGCTTACTAATAAGAATATGATACATCAAACAAAAAGAGAAATAAGAAATGACGTATATACTTGAACAGAGTACTAAAGAAATATTACTTGATTATTTTATGTAAAAACAAGGATGGAAGTAAAAAATAGGCATTTTTGCAAATAAAAATGGAAATCACAATTCTTGATTATAGGCTCAAAAGTTCAGATTAAATTCAGAAAGGCAAAACTTGAGAATACCACATTTAAAGATCATATTGCTAAGTAAGAAGAATCACCAATGTAAGCAATATTATCAAAAGACACATATGTACATAGAGATGGATTAGCTTATTTTGGTTAAAGGAAAAACTATAGAAACAATAACAAATCATATTAAAGATAATGATAATATAAATGCAGCTTATCAACTTTTATGAAATGCAGCCAAGACAATGCTTAGGGGCAAATTTATATCCCTAAGTACTTATATTAACAAGGGCAGAAAAGGAAGATTAATGAGTTGAGTCTGAAGTTAAGGAAATTTAAAAATGTACAAATTAATACATCAAAACCAACTACAAGCAAGAACCCCTCAAAATGAAAAGAGAAATCCATGGACTGGAGTACGAAATCAAATTAAGTTAACAAACTGAAAAGTCTATTTTAAAGAACCATTAAAATTGGTAAACCCTCAGCAAATTTAATCAAAAAAAGACGAGAAAATCAGGTTACCAAAAATCAAAGATGAGACAGGAAAGAACCCAATGAATTCGGAAGAAATAAAGAACACTATTACAGATTCTGATGCAAAGTTATATGCAATTAAATTAAATAATGGATGAATATCTAAAATATCCACATTATAACAGAGTAAATAAATCAATATCAGAAGATCAAATTAAAGACATCATTAACAATCTGCCACATTAGAAGGAAAAAAAAATCTGGTACAAATGGTGAATTCTAGCAAATTTTTAGGAAATAAATCATAACCAGCAATAAACTATTTTATAAATTAAGAAAGGCAGTATAATTGTACTGTTCCTATGATACATATACAGTTCTGACCCCATATTTGCCAGAATGATTTTTAATGATCATTTAACGATGATATGAATATAAAAATATTGAATGAACAACTAGAAAATAAAAAGCATATGTATCCCAAATTTAGACATTATGACTCAACACAATTTTTCAACACAAGCAAAGTGAGTTTATTATTAGAAAAATTAATATAATTAATCATAAGAATAAGCCATTCATCATAATTATACCAATAGATATCAAAAACCTTCGACAAAACACATTCATTAATGATAAGAACATTCCAAAAATAACAGAAATACAATGATTTGCTCTTCTACCTCTTATCTCTCATTCTCACTATGTGAACAGGTCATCTGCTCTTTCTGTCATTTGCTGACATTCTTAGACCTTGGATATATGCTGTAGTATGCTATCATCCACCACGCACGTCTCTATTGAACTATTTGATACTGATATTTGGTTGATCAGTGGCAGGTGTGTTTCAGGAGTTGTTGCCATACAGAAATATCAGCAAAATGTTTTTGTTGAAAAGGTGAACCTTTGCTGTTATGGAAATCTTGGAGTCAGAAAAACATACTTTCTCATTTTTCAAATGCAATATATCCCACTCTTTTCTTTATAAACATTGGGTCCAACTCATTATCTATCTGCAGTGGCTATCCCAGATAGGAATAGTGTTAGAAAAAAATTTTTTTTAAATTCCATTAATATGTGTGTTGAAATCTAAGAAATATATAACTTCATCCATTTGATCTTTCCTGTGTATTTGGAGAAGTTAAACATTTATCTTTTCTTTTTTATTATTTTTTATTAAAGGTTTTTATTTTTCAAAATATATGCTTAGATAATTCTGCAACATTAGCCCTTGCAAAACCCTTTTCTCCAGTTTTCCTCCTCCCCCCCCTTGAGATGGCAAGTAGTCCAATATGTGTTAAATATAATATTAATATGTTAAATCCACTATATGCATACATATTTATATAATTATCTTGCTGTACAAGAAAAATCAAATCAAACCAGAAAAGGAAATGATGAAGAAAATAAAACACAAGCAAACAACAACAAAAAGAGTGAATATGTTGTGAATAACACTCAGTTCCCGCCATCCTCTCTCTAGTGTAGATGGCTCTCTTTGTCACTAAACAATTGGAACTGGCCTGAATCAGAAGAGTCACATCCATCAGAATTGATCATCACATAATCTTACTATAGCTGTGTACAATGATCTCCTGGTTCTATGCATTTCACTTAGCATCAGTAAATGTAAATTTCTCCAGATCTCTGTAAAATCATCCTGCTGACAGTTTCTGTATATAACAATATTCCATAACATTCATATACCAGAACTTATTCAGCCATTCCCCAACTGATGTACTCACTCAGTTTCCAGTTCCTTGCCACTATAAAAAGGACTGCCACAAACATGTTTGCACATGTGGATCCTTTTCCTTCCTTTAAGATCTCTGGGATACAGGCCCAATAGAAACACTGCTGAGTCAAAGGGTATGCACAGTTTTATGGCCCTTTGAGCATAGTTCCAAATTGCTCTCCAGAACGGTTGGATCTGTTCACAATTCCACCAACAATGTATTCTAAACTCTTATGTTTTCCTGGAAGGTCCAAAATGTTCTGAAATCTGATAAAATCAATACAATTCTATCTGTAAACAGGAACATCTATAGGCCCCCACGGATCGCAGGGACTCCCTCTTCAACCTGGACTCTATCCTGGATCCCTGCTTCCCAAGGGTGAATGCTCTGATTAAGAATGCATCTTACAGTTTTATATAAGCTGGAAGTAAACAGAAAAATGACTCATAAGTTCTCTTTAGAGATAAAGAAAAAAGTTGGCAGAGTGAATTTTTTCATATGCCTAAAAGCTCTGAGAAATATTATTTCATGGGTCATTTGGTCATCACATATTGAAGTACTAATGTTAATTTCAAAAAGAATGTCATGAATAATTGCCCCTTACACATCAACATTAGTTGCCGAGGACAAAGAAGAGCAATTCTATGAAGACCTTTATAAAACGCTTTAAATCAAATCAACATACACTCATTGTATTGTTGATGATTTCAATGCAAAGGAGGGAAATTGGTAAGGATGGGGAGAACTGTATGAGAAACTTACATTTAAAAAATTAAGAAAGGCCAAATACTTGCAGAGTGTGCAAAAGCCTCATATCATTATATTATGACATCTTTCTGAAGAAGGAGGAGGAGGAGGAGAATTAGGTAGGTACTGGACATCACAAACTATATCATAAAGAATGAAGTTGATTACATTTTAATAGTCCCAGGAAGAGATTTACAATGGACAAGGGAGATATACTGGGATCAGTTGTCCCTTCAGTCAAACCACAAAAGCTAAGATCTGAATTTATTACAACATGAAAGAAAAATAGTGATGAGACAAATATGGTATACAATTAAGATTTCACTCAGAATCATTTAAACAATCAAAAAAAATGAGAAATGGACAAAAGAAATGATAGCACCACCAAATGCCATATAATCCACAAAAGTAAACCAATTTACATTAATTCTTCCAGGAAGAGCTCAGAAGAACACAGAAAGTATTTTAAGTCAGCAAGCACTTGGCTTACTTGCCCAACAGAGAGAAATGGCTCTCAAGATTATAAACTCATCTATAAGATTTTAAAACAAAGATGGTAGATTATAAGCGCTATTGTTTCACAAAATAGGAAAGCAGCATCGAATAAATCCAAGAGAAAGGAAGATTTGGAAAATATCCAACTAAGCAAAATGTTCCCAAAGGCATTCAAGAAGGAAAACAGAGAATTACAAATAAAATTATAATAGATAAGATTGGGAAAAGTTTTTCCAAGTGTTTTCCCCATCAAGGATACCAAAACCACTACATGTGAACCAAAATATCCTATTCCCTGGGATACTTACAGTGAAAGAGAAGTGAATCTAAAGCAAAAGTTATTTTTTTAATTTTGTAAATAATTTTACTGCCTTAGGGAAGGAGGAGTTAAGGGAGGGAAAGAGAAAAAAATCCGGAACACAAAATTTTACAAAAAATAAAGGTTAAAAGCTATCTTTACATGTAATTGGAAAAATAAAATACTATTAAAATTTATAAGCAATTGTCACTGCTTTTTATTTAAATAAATTAGCTTTTTGGGACGAGAACTTTTTTTGGTCATACATATACAATCGTTATAAAAATATTTCCATATTAGTCATGTTGTAAAAGAAGAATCAGATCAACTGATTTTTCTTGTGCAGCATGATGATTGTGGAAATGTGTATAGAAGAACTGCACATATTTAACATATATTGGTTTCCTTGCCATCTAGGAGAGGGGGTGAGAAGAAAGGATGAAGAAAATTAGAACAGAAGGTTTTGAAAGGGTGAATGTTGAAAATGATGCATATGTTTTGAAAATAAAAAGCTGTAATAATAAAAAAGAATAACCAGATCAAAAGGGAGAAAGAAAAAGCAAAGAACAAAAAAGGTGAAAATAGTAGAAAACAATTGTTCTCAATCATTTTAATCATGGATTGCTTAGATGATGATGATGATGGCCAGTCACTGTAATAAGTGTTTTACAATTATTATCTCACTTCATCCTCTCAACAATTCTGAGAAGTAACCATTATTATCATCCCAATTTTACACTTGAAGAAACTGAAAGAAATGGGTTAAATAACTTGCCCAGGCTCACACTGCTAGTTTATAAGGCTAATGTGATTCTAAGTCTTCCAAACTACAGGCCCAGTGATCCATCCACTGTACCATCTAGCTGCAAGCTACTAAAGTCTCTGACCCCTTCTCAGAATAGTATTTTTAATAAATAAGTAAAATAAATAAAATTATAAAGGAAACCAATTATATATCTAGCTATCAAATTGTTTTTAAAACAAGGGTACAGATAAAGAGTTAAGAAGCCCTCCTCTAAAGAGAGAAAATAAGTCAAATAAACAAGACCAATACGGGAGGTGACCAAGTGTTAAAGACAGAGTGGGACCAATTTATAACATATCTGTGTATAGAAACCTGGTCTCCCATCTTTAAAAAATCATCCATTGGAATGGTCTGTTCACATAATGGCTCCTTGATAAAGATATTAAGAGGAGAAAAAAAAAACAGGTATTAACAATTAATACTTGATTGAAAGACATAAAGAATAAACAATGCCCAAATTCATATTTATTATTTTAAAAATCATTCTTCTCATTAGAACAAAACAGCTCCTTCTTGGATCTTTATAGAAGATATCTGCCATTTCATATATCAAAATGATTCAAGATACCCTGGGAGATATTCTCACAGAAATAACCCTTTCCAATGACCTCTTCAATAACGAAAATCAAGTTCAGCAAAAATGATCCTCACTAGTAAATACAGTTTTTTGAAAATCTAAGACATTCAATTTTAAAATTAATTGAGTTAATAAATAGCTTCATCAAGATAACAGGTGAGAAGATAAGGTTACTATAATCATTTGCTATGGCACCAAGAAAAAAGAGGTAAAAAAAGAATGAGAAATATCATTTATCAGAGTCACTTATAAACACATGCTTCAGCATTCACCTACCAAAATACATCTAAATCCAGTATAAGAAGCAATTTTAAGAGGATTCTAAAATAAATCATTTTAAAAATTAAATAAATGGAAAGATTATATCCAACAGATATTTATATCCAGTATAACAGCGATGTTACAATTCTTTTTAAGACTGATGAAAGCTGGGCAGTTCACTGGGGTAGAGCCCAGTGCCAAGGAAACCAAGTCCATAGGTTAATTCTTCATGTTATTGATTTCCTTCTATCTTTCAGCCCTTTGATACTCCCTAAACGCTGGCCAGTCTTCTTACAAATCAGTGTCCTGGAACAAAGACAGTATGAGATAAAGGAGAGGTAGTGGACCAACACGATCCAGCCCACTACTCGGGTAAAGATCAAAATTTTTTTAAAAAGGATAAAGCACTTTTCCTGCTGAGGGTTGGTCAGATATAATATCTCTATAGGAAATATTTTTCACATTTGTATTTGCATTCTTTTTCTTGCTGCAGCTCCAATTTGCCATTCAATCTACCATCTCCAGACATTTGCACAAACCAATCTACCTGCCAGAAAGCACTCTCTCCTAAGCTTGACCTTTTTGAATTCCTAAGTTCATTGAAAGTTCAGTCCAAGAGTCACTCATCACAAAGCTTTTCCTCACCTAGAAAAATTACTTTGTATTTTCGATCTACTTATGTGTGTCTATGCCCCCCCAAGAGAAGTTAAGCTCATTGTAAGAAGGGGATGTTTTATTTTATGTCTTTGCATACCAGTACCTGGTAGAGAATAAACACTTCATAAATGCTTATTAATTGATTGGTTTTGAACAGTATTCTCAGAACAAAAATTGGAAGCCTAGCAGGATCCTTATAAGATGTGTAATTTCCAAAATGCCAGGCCATGGACCAAAAAACTTAGCAAATTGTCTTCCAGGCCAGATTCTGCAAGAAATCTAGCCAGAAAGGCTCGGAAGTATCTGAAGATGGATGCTGCTGCTTCTGCTTTTCTTTTCTTTTCTTTTCTTTTTTTTTGAAAGTGGTGATTATTATGGTGTAATTCAGCAGTCTTTAATTTTCTCCATCACTTGGTGGCTGTGGCTTTCAATCAGAAGGAGGTAAGTGCTGAGCTGAAAATTAGGACTCTTTAAAAGGCCCTCAAAAAACCAATTTCAATTACCTTTGTGTATGAATGTTAAGTACACACACACACACACACACACACACACACACACACACACACACACAAATATGAGTGCAACTCATTTAGAAACCAAAATCACAATATGTCGAAAAGGAAATAAGCCAAGGAAAAAGGAAAAGATGGAGGAAAAGGAAAAAGAAAAAGGTCCTGGCAACTTTGAAAAGAAAATGACTCTTTACTGAAGAGTGTTCAAAGCAAACACTTGGAAGAAACTAAGTCCCATAAAGGGAGATAAAATACACAGATAAACACACAACATTGTTTTTTGAGATAAATTAAAAAGTCCAATGAGCCACTGCCAAATGCTGCTAACTTGACAACAGAATCTCTCAATCAAAAAGAAGATAATCAATTGATAAACATGCATTTATTTGGTATCCAGTGTATGCTAGACAAAGGAGAATCAAAGATAAAAATCAAACAACCCTTGCCCCTTAGAAATTAATATTCTATCAGACAATGCATTATATAGATGTAAATATATTGATATATACAAAGTACATGAAAGGCACTATGACACAGTGGACAGAGAGCTGGATGAAGGAACAATGTGAGACCAAATCCTGCTTCTGACATATCCTGACTGTGTGACTCTGAATAACTCACCACATCTCAGTGCTGTTAGCAACTCTCTACAGAAATCACAAAAGATGCTGCCATGCAATGGTTGTTGCTTTGTCCTTCTTTCTCAAAGACATCAGGGAGGTAATGTCATGACATGCAAATGAATTGAGGATATTTCCTTATCAGAGAGCTCTTGATGGCAATAAATTTCTATACAGAGCCTCAAATTCTTATCAATTTGCAAAAGAGATGAAAAGTGATAAGGTGGGGGAAGGGAATGAACTAGCAACTGAGAGGATCAAGAAAAACTTAAGCTAGGTTGATAGCACTTAAGGTGCATCTAGAAGTTAAGTAGAAATTCAAAGATGAAGAGTGGAAATATGCACTACTGACATAGAAGAGAGAGTGTGCAAAGACAGAAATGAGAGATGGTATATTGGAAGCAAGGAGGACAGAAACTACAAGAGTACAGGCAAAGGAGATGGTGCTTTAAAACCAGAGATGACTGAGGCTACAAGAGCATGGGGATGGGAAATGGTGCATTTGAGGGTGGTGCACAGAGATGGGAGAGTGAAATATAACACAGAGTTAGAGTTCTAAAACCAGCCTCTCTTTTGTTTTTTAATATATTTTTATTTTCCCCAGTTACATGGAGAAAAACATTTTTTTGGTCATACATGTATATTCATTTTTTACATATGTCCATATGAATCATGTTGAAAGAGAAAAATCAAAACGAAAGGGAAAAACGACGAGGGGGAAAAAGTGAACATGGCATGTGTTGATTTACATTCAGTTTCCATAGTTCTTCCTCTGGATGTGGATGGCATTTTACATCTAAAGTTTATTGGAATGCCTTGGATCACTGAACTGCTGAGAAGAACCAAATTTTTCATAGTTGATCATCATGCAATCTTGCTATTGCTCTTTACAATGTTTTCCTGGATCTGTTTGTTTCACTCAGCATCAGTCCATGTAAATAGTTCCAGGCTTTTCTAAAATCAGCTTGTTCAACATTTCTTTAATTGAATAATATTCCATTATTTTCATATGCCATAAATTATTCAGCCATTCCTCAATTGATGGGCATCTACTTATTTTCCAATTTTTTGACAACTCAAAAAGAGCTGCTGCAAATATTTCCCCTCTTTTATGATTTCTTTGTGATACAGAACCAGTAGTGAGTGAGACTGCTGAACCAAAGGTATGCACAATTTCCAAAATCAACCCTTAATGTTCATGCGTTCCAATAACATTTACAAGTTGGCTAAATGGGGCATTGTCTTTATGACATCCACATCTGCACTGAGAAAAGTTTTGATTCTCATCATCAGACATCAATGGCTTATTTTTATAGGCAGAAGCAGTGAGGGAGGATTTGACAAGCCTTTATTAAACACCAATGTGTTGGGTATCATGCTAAGGTCATGATGATACACATACACACACACACACACACACACACACACACAAAAAAAAAAACATAGCTAGTTCCTGACCTCAAGAAACTGACATTGGTTATGGAATGAGGGTATGGAAGTAAATTGCATGCAAAATAAATATAATATTGAAGAGGACTAAAGCGGTAAATACGGAAACGGGCTTCGTGTAAAAGGTTAGGGAAGGAATAAACAATTGTATAACAACTCTTTTGGGCTAGGCACTATGCCAAGTGCTTTTTACAAATATTGCCTCATGATCCTCACAACAATTCACAATTTTTACAATTGAAGAAACTAAAGCAAAAATAGATTAAGTAGCTTGCCTAAAGTGACACAGCTAGTAAGGGTCCAAGATTTGGACTCCGGTCTTCTTGACTAAAGTTCCAACATTCCATAAACAGCATTATCTAACTTGGCCTGAGTCTTAAAAAGAAATAAGGATTCTAAGAAGTGAAGGTGAGTAGAGAGAATATTCTATGCAAGGAGTTGGGGGAGAGGGGAGGTGGGCAACTTAAGTAAAAAACATGGAGATGGAATAGAGCAAAAAGGAAGGAAGCCAACTTGGTCGAAGGGTGCCATTTGACAGAAAAGTATATGTAATGAGCCTGGAAAGTTGAATGGAAGTCAACCCGTGAAGGACTTTAAATGTCCATAACCAGCTTTTATAGAGTTTATACTTTATACTAAAGATCCAACTTTCTGAGCTGATCTATACTTTAGAAACAAACACTAGGATGGCAGCTCTGAGGAGAATGGCTTGTAAAGGTGACAGATGGCAAAAAAGAGGCCAATTAGAAGGCTTTTCCAATCAATTAAAGGTTGTTCTTCTCACTGCTGTTGAGTTTATCTATGGGAGATTATACCTTTGCTTTCTGGAAGGAATGGTTTGTCACTCTTGTTATTACAAACCTGCACTGGTAATAGTCAACAGTGTCAAACATTAACAAGAAGTTCAGGATGAGAACTGAGAAAATGTCACTGGGTTTAACAATTACAAGATCATCCAAACCACTGGAGAGAACAATTTCAGTTAAGTTGTAGAATAGGAATCCATATAACAAGAAATTGAAAAACAAGTGGAAATTGAGACAGTATAGGTGAGCAAAATGAGACAGGCTGCAAAGGCCTATAAATTCATGCATATACTTTGACCTAACAACTTCACTACTTGGCATGAATACCAAAAGAAATTCAGAGGACGAAAAGGAAAATGACCCATATGTATAAAAATTATTCTAGCAATTCTCTTCTCAGGGAAAACAAATTGGAAATTGAGGGGATGTCCATCAATTGAAGAATGGCTCAATAAACTATGGTATGTGATGTTCATGGTGGAATATTATTGCTTTACGGAAAATGATGAGCAGGATGCTCTCAGGAAAAAAAAAAAACCTGGAAAGTCCTCCATGAACTCAAGAAAAGTGCAATGCATTCTACATAAAATAATAGCAATGTTCTGGGGTGCCATCTGTGAATGACTGTGTATGAATACAGACTAAAGCATTCTTTCTTTCTCCCTATCTCTTTTTATAACTTAATTTTTCTTGAGGGTTCTTATTTAATTTATTTATTTTCATTAAAGTAGGAGATCTACGAATTTTTTCCCCAACTTGACTTTTATTGGAAATGTTTTGCCTAACTTCACAAGGGTTTACTTAATTGTGAGTGGGGATAAGGGAGAGAACCTAGAACTCAAAAAGTTTAAAAACAAATGTAAATAATAATAATGAGAGGGATTTGGGAGAGAGGAGATGGATGGTAAAGAAAGAGTTAAAAATAACTTCATGAACCTTTTATGAAGAGCAATTCCTATATATACTCATTTATGTACATACACGGACAGAGAGAAAACCTATCAGTTACAAAGCAATTAGTATATAGACTGCCTTATTTGATCTACATGACTACTCTGTAAAATAGGTACCACAAATACAGGGTATCTTCATAGTTCCAGCCTTTGAGGACATTTTGATTCCTATTTCTCCTTTACAGATGAGGAAACAGGCTCAGAAGGGGAAGAGATTTTTAAGATGGAGGGCATCTAGGTCTTCATCTAATATTTCCTCACTGATCATAGGTAACAGCTCCTTTTTTACTATATTTCTTCTATACTTTCTGTCTAAAGGTAATTCTCCACAACAGCAAAAAATAACAACTGAACAGCTCTGCCTTTTCTCTGTCATCAGTTATTGTAACATGACCTTCCTCCACCCATCTCTTCTCTCTTCTTCTCTCTCGTTATCCCCAACATGATGGGAAGCTGGGGGGAAATGCTTACTACTATAAAATAACAATTACCTTGTGACCATTAAGCAATTGGCCAAAGGGATCATAAGAGCTGGGCAGTATGTCATGAATCCTAAGGGCTCTATGATTTTATTAAATTAAAGGGATTGCCCAGTTCTGATTTCCAAACTGAACATTTACTAATGAGCAAAAGTGTCTTTCTTAACAGAATGGTTCTGCTGTCAGGTCATGGATGGTGGCTCATTTTCTGTATCCATCCTGCAATGATAACAAAAATTAAATTTTCTCTTCCTCATTGCTTTTTTAATATTTTGGTTTCATTTTTATCAGCCAGGGGGTAGATTATTTGCTCCATAACAGAAAAGGCTAAAGACTTACATGCATGCATGAACAAATACCCAAATCATTACTGGACTCCCTCCAGGAGGTAAAGGTACTTTACAGCTACCAAACATGTGCCAATTATCTCAGATCTGCATGGTCCAAGATAATTACAACAGTCTCGATGAAAGGTTGGCAAGGTCCTGACCACTTTAGGCATGCATTTAATCCCTCAGCTGCAGGATGTTCCTGTTGGTGGTCCTCCTCATCCTATCTTTTCAGAAACAGGGTTAAGGATAGCTGCCTGACTTTGAGAGGCTAGAGCTCAACTTTTAAATTACACTACTCTGGAACTCAGGATTATCTTAAAGATTAAGGGCTAAAAGTTCTATTCTGATAGTCAATAGTCTCTGAGCTTTGTTCAGAAAAAGAAATACACTAGATAGCTCCAGGAACTCTGTTCTCAGGACATGTCCATGAATATGTTCCCCAATACTATGTGCTTCTCCTATGTCTTTATTTGCTGCTCCTAGTGTGGCAAGAAGTCAGTAAAGATTCCTCATTTCACTCCTCATTCCCTTTTGTTGTACTCTAAGGCCAAGGAACAGAGAATATAAAAAATGATCCAAGGCCTTTCATTTGATTTTGAAAAGCTGACTCACAGTCATTAATGTCTATAAAAACTAAGTAAAACAAAAGTAGCCATTCAGTTCCAAAGGACAATTGTCAAACCTCTCTTATTATTTGTGAGTAGAGAAGCTCCAGACAGCACAGGGTGGAAAAAAAAACCCCTAAAAGACCTAAATTTTAGTACTATAGTTTTATCACTGAGTAACCTTGGGCAAGTCTCTTCTTTCTCCATACAATAAAGAAGACAGACTAGACTCATCCACCTTTGGTTGTCTGTGAACATCTTTCTATCTACAACTGAGTCAGTTCAGTGTCATCCTACATAGCATGTTTTTTCGTTATAAAAGATCAATGAATGATCAAGAGGGCTAACTTTATATTAACAAAATGTAGGACTCATTAATACAAATATATATTTCACAACACGATTCAAATAAACAAATATATAGCTTAAATTATGATTCATAATTTATATGTCAATTTATTTTACCATTGAAATACATCCTAAAATCAGGGGTGCCTTCTGTCTGCTTCTGGACTGTAACTGGCAGTAGCTCCAAACAATTTACCTTCAAGCTCCTTTCTCTTTCCATCCTCTATGCAAGAAAGTTAATGATCTGTAAATAAGCACATCCATGTACTAGGAAAGCTGTATCTTTAAAGGAGCCCTGTGGGAAATATTCCTTTTGTAATGGGAAGAATCATTTCCTAATGAATCTGTTTGGGAAGTTGTGGCTTGAGTATGATAAGTTTATTTAAAGCAAGAGGTCTCTTCATTATAAATGTCTAGAAAATATACAGACGTCAAACAAATTAAATGTACTTAATATTAGAAGGGGAAACCTTACAGGAAAAATTTTGATTAACATTTTTCTGCTAAAGGTCTCTTTTAAGATACCTAAGAAATCGATTCAAATGTATAAAACTAGGAGCCATTTCCCAATAGCTAAGAGGTCAAAAGATATGAACACATCATCTTCAAAGGAAGAAATCCAAGTTGTGAACAACTACATTTAAATGCTCAAAATCACTAACGATGGGAGAAATGCAAATTAAAGCAACTTTAGTAATCTAGCAGATTAGCAGCCAAGATGACAAAATAGAAAAATAGCAAATGTCAGAGGAGTTCTGGGAAAATAGGCAAACCAATAAAGTGTTGGACCTGTCAACTAGTCCAAGCATTTTGGAAAGTAACATAGAACTACTAAAGTAAAATGTCACTAACGGGTACATATCCCATGACCCTATAAACATTAACGAGAACAAAGCAAACAAAAAAAGGGATCCACATGCGTGAAAATATTTACATCAGGACTTTATATAGTAGTCCACAAATGGAAAATGGGGGAGTACTCACCTATACAGAAATAGCTTAAAAATGTGATATATGAATGTATTAGAATATTGTTTTGTCAGCTCGGCTAGAAGAATGCCGAAAAGCTCTAATGATGGACAGCCGCCTGACAAAGCAGCCACTACTGTTGCTAACGAGCTCCAACTTGTTAGGAATATTTCTTCCTATTTAATTGAAACCTTTCAACTTGACATTTGAACAAAGAAAAATGACAAATATTGGAGGAGCTGTGGGAAAACAGATACATCAAGTCATTGTTGAGGGAGCTGTGAAGTTGTCCAGCCATTCTAGCAAAGAAATTAACAATTCCTGTTAATCTTAGCTCTGCTCTATGAAGAGCTGAGTTTAAGTCAGTACCCTTTCCACCTGACAGCTTTCCATATATCTAAAGACAATGGTGAATCACTGAGAGACAGGGTATATTTGAAAATAGCTTGGTAGTACAATAGATAGAGCTCTAACAGAGTCAGGAAGACTGAAGTCAAATCCTGCTTGGACATTTACTATCTCTGACCCTGAATATGTTATTTACTTTCTCAGTCTCAGTTTCCTCCTGATTAAACAGAATAATAATAATTATTACCAATATAACATTCTTTGCAAACTTTTAAGTGCCACACAAATGTTTTGTTGTTGTTGTTGTTGTTGTTTTTGTTTTTTGTTTGTTTGTGTTTTTTTTTTTTTTTTGTAAAGATGGAGGGAACATAACCTGAAAGGGAGACGGCCATGTAACCTCAAGTCCAGGAAAACAAATTGGAAAATGCATCTATGCTCAGCCTCCAAGTATCATATGTCAAGGTTTTCAAAGAGGGATGGCATAGAACTGACCTCCAACCTCTGACACATACTGGCTTCCTTACCATGGGGAAATTACTTCACCTACCAGTGTTCCAGGCAACTGCAACTAGAAGCTGCAGAGAAAATACCAACCTGCATTAGTAGGAGTTTCCATCCTCATGAGTTACATATATTGGGGAAATCATTAGTTCCCATTCCTATTCCTTTCTTATGCAACACCTTCATGTAACAAATTTTCAAAACACTCTGCTACCTGAATGTTTACGGAAGTAGTTTCCACTTCAACAAGCGCCTTATACCAGTGAAATCCTGGGTCTAGTCCCAGCCCTCGTCCAGGGAGCAGCATCCAAATGTGACATTCAGGCTTTCAAAATAACTGATTATATATGCACAAAGACATTCAACTGAACAATATACTTTTTATTATGAGTTTTCTTTCTTTCTTTTTTTAAAATTAAAGCATGGACATGGGTAATTTTTTCCAACATTGACACTTACAAAACCTTGTGTTCCAAATTTTCCCCTCCTTCTCCCTACCTCCTCCCCTAGCTGGCACATGTGAAATATGTTAAATCCAATATATGTATGTGTATTTATGCAGTTATCTTGGTGCACAAGAAAAATCAGATCATGAAGGAAGAAAAACAAAAACTGAAAAGAAAACAAAATGCAAATAACAGAGAGAATGAGAATGCTATGTTGTGGTCCACACTCAGTTCCCACAGTCCTCTCTCTGGGTGCACATGGCTCTCTTCATCACTGAACAATTGAAATTGATTTGAATCATCTCATTTCCAAGCACATTGCATCCTGGATGTATTCTCAGATTGCCAGGGGAGAGGAGAAGGGAAGCCAAGTGGTGACAGGATGCCCTTAGAGGCACCAATGCAGATATCTATATATTATAGGCTTTGAGAGAAGAACAGCTTGTCGGGAAACCTTTCGTGAGCTACTGTCATGAGATACTGTATGAATGAGGCTTGCCATATGGTAAAGCATGCTTGAATATTCTATTAAAAAATCAAATTATTACAGTTAGATTGAATAAAGCCAAGACCAGTGTGGAATATAGTTGAGCTTCCCAGGACCTAATAAAATGGGTTTAGAATGGTCACTCGAAACCTATCAGTCTGAAATACAAGGCAGGAAAAAAGTAGATAGAATAAATGGATTGTCTTAATAGCAAAGCCTTTAATCTTTAAAATATGAATTCCAGTCCCATTAAGGGCCAGGTTATTACATTGAAAAGCTGGTTAACGAGATGACTCTAACATACTTTTAGGCATTTAAACAAAGATCAAATAGAACACATTATGATTATTTAGTTTAATGATTTGGAGGGCAAGAAAAAGTCAAAAGGCTCCAATTCATATGTCCTACTAAGCTAACTACATGTATTCATAAGATCCTAGAACTACCATTGGAAAGAAATTCAGGGGCTATCTTGTCAAACATCCTGACTTTTGGGAAATGGGGGCCCAGAGGAGCTAAAAAGAGTTTTCCAAGATCAAACAGGCCCTCTGACTCCAAGCCAAGGCTCTTACTATCACAATGCATCACTTTACAAAAAAACAAAAATGTCCTTTGGAAACTAAAATCCCAAACCGAAGCTTGAAAAGTAAATATATGAGGAACATGAAATCCCTGCGGGGAAACGGCCAAACAAGGCACCCTATATTCCCTCAAAAGGCAGTCTTTAACTATTGCTATTCATTTCTCCATCCTCTGTTCATTATTAGAGAGCTCAAACTTAACAGCATTGATGGAATCACATCCTCCTTCTCTGGAGCACAAGAAACTGCTTGATCCCAGTTTTCTGCAGTTCTCATTCTACAAGCATTAAACTGACCTATGATTAGCTCTACATATTTAGCAATCATTTTCTTATCTTCTTGTTAACCTATCCTTTCAAGTACCATTCCTCCCTGCATCAGGACACAAGAGGATTTCCTCCGACCCTTCATGCCTGGTGTTGAGGGGGCCCAATAATTCTTAAATTTGCGCCATCTGTTTTCCAAGTGTGTTACCTTTGACATCAGATAGCTGTCATTTTCTTCTACTTTCTTCTTTCATATTTTTGATTTAGTTCTAATATATCTTGCTGCCTCGTGGAGTCAGTGCTTTCTGTTTAATCAATTCTAGGTTTTAGGATTTCCATTTCTTATGAACGATTTACTACTTTCCAAAAATAAAATAAAATTTTAAAGTTACTACTTTTTAAATTATTCTCCATTCATTCCTTTCATTCAGGACTTTTACATCAGTTTTAATCTTCTTTTCTTCTAGATATTCATGAAGCCCTTCTGGATAATACGTTTTTTTTTTTCCTTTTCATCATTATAAATTTATACTCTATTTTTCTTTGAGGGTACTCTCTCAATTTGTAATGTTTGATGCTGATCCTAGTTTCCTCTGATTTACTCATTTCTACATCTTACATTACTGTGCCGAGACTTCATGCCAGAATCCAGAAACCCCACTCCCCCAGCCATTGTTTTGTTTTGTTTTTGTTTTGTTTTGTTTTGTTTTTTCAGTTGCTTGGTCTCTCTCTGGCTATCCTGGGTCCCTGGATGACTTTTACCTCCTGGAGTTAGGCTCATGTGTCTCTTTTAGATTCAGGTTGCTGGCATTTAGGGACTACTTTGACATGTTAATATCTCTTAGACATATCAGGGATATCTACGTCCCAGTACTATAAAATCACATGGTCCCCAGGGCTTCCAAACCCCAGGGACTTTCTAAACACTCGATACTTAATCAAGAGAATTTTTGCTTCATCACCACTAAGCATAAAAAGCCTTGTAGGCTACATGTTTCCCATCTCTTTGAGTTGTATTTTTTCCAACTGAATACCATAGGTATCAAGAAAAAGAAAAATTCAACTTAAGCTCGAGAAGTTGAAGAACATTCCCTAAAAGAGTTGGTAGTTAGGTTGAGCCTTGACTACAATTTATAGAGGCAGTCAGCAAAAACAAATGCACAGAAAATAGAATGAGCATAATATATGGGGAATATACAGTAGAAAACATCTGACTAAGCCAAACTGTTCATCTTCGTTCAAAAAATATTTTTCTTCCACTTAATGGGCATAAATCACTACCTTAAGTGCAAAGAGGGACAGAAATCTACAATCTAAGTGACGTGGTAAGTCAAACATAAGGAGTCATAAGTGATAAGACAGCAGAGGTAAGGGAATATGAGATAACAAGAGGACTTAGGTCAGACTGAGGATTTTTGAATTATACCTATGTAAAGTTCTGTTGTCTCCAGAGACTCTGGGAGGAGATCTGCTGTCTCAACTCAATCTCTCGGCCGTCAACTCTGATCTAGAGTAGAGACTCCTCTTCCTCCAGAGAGCCGCCCCAGGTCTGGCCCAGACAAGACTCTCCCCTTGCTCAATAATAAGAGAATATGAGATAACAAGAGGACTTAGGTCAGACTGAGGATTTTTGAATTATACCTACAGACAGGTCTGCCCCCAGAGGTCAATCAAGATTTTGCATAATTGGCTGAAGAAAGACTCCAGCAAATATATTAATTGTTCAGGGGGAAGTGTAAAGAATAACACTAGTTGGGATTCTCAACAATTTAGTGCATTTAAGAGGGGTGTTGAGAAGTTAGAACTCTTACAGAAGAGGACAATACCAATGGGGAGGGCTTTGAGTTCCTATCAGATGAGGATCCCTTAAATAAACTGGAAGAGTTAACCTGAAGAAAAGACTCCTGGGAACAAGATAGTCATCTTCAAGTCTATAAATGGCTATCTTTCTGTGGAGGAAGTTTTTGACATGTTCTCCTCGACATCCAAAAGCAACAAGAAGTAATGGGAAATTACCAAGAGGCAGACTTAGGCGTGAAATCAAGAAAAATTTCCTAACAATAAGTAATGGTCCCAGATGGAATTGGCTACATCGGGAGGGAATAACTTCTCTTCTTCCTTAGAAGTTTTCAAGCAGCAGCTGCTATATTCTAATAAAGATTCCTTTGGAATATGGGTTAGACTGTATATATCAGTTGGCTTTTGTCCTTCATAAGCACCCAATGACATGACCGTGGCGGGGTCAAAGTGTAGTGTTTCTGACTGTAGCTGTTCAGACCTACGTGAGCTCAGAAGGCATATATAGTCCAGAGGGCCATCTGGAGTGGAAAGGGCCCTAAATTTGGCCATCTGACTTTTTTTTTGAGCTACTGAGATTTTGCTTTACTCACGGAACACAATGCCTTCTTTGACATAAGCAAGCCATGTTGGGCAGTCCTATACAAGTGCCTCTCATGTCTCACAAAAGGACCTTCGGTAATTCTGTGACTCGCTGACCTTTTCTGTAGATGTTACTTCACTCCATACTCAGGACCACTAATCCTTGAGACTAAACTTAGCATTGACCTGACCTAGAACTTCCAGTAGGGCTCTACACCCAGCTGGTCATTTTGACTAACCCCTTTTGTTGTTGTTGTTGAGTAGTTTCAGACACATCCAAACCTTTGTGACCTCTTTTGGGGTGTTCTTATTAAAGATACTCAAGCTCCTAGCCATTTCCTTCTCTACTCCATTGTACAGATAAGGAAACTAAGGCAAACAGGGTGAAGTGGTTTATGTAAAGTCATGAAGGGGGATCTGGCCTTCAGGATCAACACTCTATCCACTGCACCACAGAACCTTTGTCTTCAAATGCCCCATATCTTTTGAGATGAAACTGATCTGAGACAGAATACTATACTATAAATTCAATCCTCATTCCAACATAATATCTTAATAAGCTTTCATGATTCTTGGTTATTTAAAGCAGAGTTTGCCTTCCTCCTTTTCTGTGGATTGATTGGGAGGCTAATCAATGAGGCTGTGAATTGTACTAGACAGAACCTATATGCATGAATAACTTCACATTTCAGCAGTAGAGAAATCAATAGTCATCGAGACTGCTACAGAGCAAAGGCTCCAAGTTCCAACTTTCAATAGATTTTGCCACATCTCAAATAAATCCTGCAAAGACATAGCGTTTGATTGAGCCTCCTCCTTTTCTTTTCTGTTGGCATGATGCTATTTTGCCAGGTTCCGCCCTCCCCCTCTGCCTCCATGTTTCCTGCTCTAATCAGGGTCAAGCACTAACTTCCTTCCATAGATCACCTGGTTTGACTCACTTGCAGCCTTGGAGCTTCACCCAGCCTGTTCTCTCTTCTACAAAAACTCTATACATGGATCCCTGGAATGAGGGAGCCTAATTATTCCTGTCCTAATTATTCACAATTATGATGGGCCATTACCTCCATAGACTTCTGATTACATCATATCATTGGATTCGTTCATTCTCAATTCTTTTCACCCCTTGGCTCCTCTTCCAAGAGCCATCTTTGCCTACTATTCTAAAGGGTCGAAGGAGGTGGTACGGTTTTCAGCAAGAGTGCTGAGGTTGGATTTTGGGAGACTTGGGTTTTAACCCCAGCCCTACCATTTGCTACCAATATAGCCTTAAGCAAATTACTCTCCCCTCCCCAGGATCTAATTTTCTTCCTCTATAAAATGAAGGTAGAAGAAAGATGGACTCTGATGTCTCTTCCATCTCTAGATCTATGACAACATAACCAAAGCCCACTTTGCTTAAGTTTAAAGTAGCATAAAATCCAGGTCTAATCCTTATACCAGCTACCTCCTAACAAATAGAAAGTAATTTGTAGCTATTTGGCCAGACCCAGATTCTGAAGTTTTAGTCATTTATTTGTTCTTGTGTAGGAGTTAGACTATGGAGGGGAAAAAAGGCAGAAATTATATTACTTTCCCAGATCTCCTTGTAGTCATTTGATTTTTTTAATGCTCTTAAAAAAGTGGAAGACAGCTGGCAACTCTGTCCGGTGCTCTTGCATTCTGAACCCAATTGGTAGAAATCAGCTCCCTCTGAACTCATGGGACTAAGCAATTAATTGCTGATTAATGACAGTTTAATAGGTGCAGAAGAGAAAAAGGGCTCGGGGAGCAGATAGTTATGAGTATCATCAGATTCTGTGAGTTGAAATCAGGGAACTAAATTAGCCCACATTTCCAAGAGCGTGTGTGCAATCTGATGGAGTAAGAAGAGCTCAGTTTGAATCCACTTGCTACTCATGTGACCCTGGGTCTGTCTCCTCAATTTGGGATCCTACTTTCTTTCACAGTAAAATGACTAAATTATCACTAATGTCTTTTCAACTCTAAACTCTTGGATGTTATTAAAACCATTTATTGCGCCCATAGACGTGCTCAGCATTCCCCTTTGCTCAGATTCTCCAAAGGCTACCAAGGAAATATAGGAAATTATTCCAATTCTCCCATGAATTTACAATCTAGGAAGGAAAATAAAACCTAGGTGCATGAAATATGTGAATAGAATTGGGATGGTGACTGCCCCCTCAGTTTTTGATACCAAACTAATAAGTTTGGATTTGATTCAGATGCAAGAGGGAATCGGTGACTTCTTAAAGCAGATAAGGGACAGCATCTCAGCAAATTATTTTGACACCTGGTTGAATCCTAGGGGTTTGCCCAAAGTTGATATGTTATGAAGTCCCTAGGTAATGCAATTGAAAACACAAGGCCGAGAACCTGAAGATGTGAGTTCAAATCCTGCCTCAGACTCATATTTACTAGTGGCTTCCTTATGTCGTTCTCAATTTCTTCATCTGTAAAATGGGGATAATCATAGTGCCTAACTCCAAGGATTGTTGTGCAAGGATCAAATGAGATAAGCCATGTAAAATGTTTTATAATCCTTAACGTGCTCTATAAACACTAGCTATTAGTAGCGCTGGCAATGCCAAAGGCAAGATAAAACCCAGGATCTTCCTCTTTTCATGTCTAGAACTCTATCTATGGGTACCAATAACATGTTTTTATGTATGTAAAATAATAGTAAATGGGACAAAGTGTAGCATCCTGGGAAAAGTGACGTGCACAGAGTCCAGGGAGACAGCAATGTTCAAATCCTACCTCTAGTATTTACTCGCAGATCGTGTCATTTCTCTGAGTCTCAGTTTCCTCATATGTAAAATAAGGATAATACTGTGATGCTTAGCTCAAAGGGTTCCTTTGAGAATCTAGTGAGATGATGTCCATAAATGCTTTGTAATTCTTCTGGTGCCAGTTGGAAAGTATTCTATCACTAGGTACCAAGAGGCACTAGATATCATATAGTGTCATCTGGAAAAGGGACTACATTTGGCAGCAGAGAGCTTGAGTTCTAATCTTGGCCTGTTCCTTACCAATTGGGTGACCTTGGACAAGTCACTTTACCTCTCTCTTGGTATCAGTTTCCTACAACTTCTTTACAACAAAAGAATAGGTCAGACTTCATTGAGAAAGTGAAGGCACTCCAGGAAGAAGGCGGGACCCTGCAGCAAACATCCTAACAGGAGGAGATGGAGGTGGAGTGTTGAAGAACAGTAGAAGATAAGGATGGAGAAGAAAGGTGGAGGGGCACATCACAACTAGAAGAAATTAATATCTGATTCGGAGGCATTAAGTGGGTAGCCATGGGAGATTTTCTCAAACAAGAAAATGAGCTTTAAGATTTTCAGAATCAAGATGACGTCACCCATCCAGACAGATATAATGTAGGGACCAGGCTGGAGCTGAGAATCCTGATTGGCGATGTATATTTCAGCAAAATAAAGAATACAAATGGAAAAGTTCCATAAGTCAAGTGAGCTCCTTCGAGATCTGTAGTCTACATTTATTTCCCCACTAGTCAGATAAGAGCCCATGAATCAGGCTTAGGTCAGGAGGTATCACAGGCATTACATTAAAAGGAAAGCGGTTGGAAACTGGTGAATTATTTACTTGAAAAGACTTGATTGGGCAGATCTTCAGACAAGGATAGTTAGTTATAGGCCCAGTCTAGGCCACCGCTTGCACCTTCCCCTCCTCTACCTGATTAGTGAATTACTTTCTTGCAATTACCTCTAACTGCCTCTGTTTCAAGCAAAAAGGATGAATTATGGAGTACAGTCCCACATTGAAGTAGGAGAAATAATAAAAGTTAATTTGCAGGAAATAATTATATGTACATAGATCATACCCTACTGCCCTAGAAGCAATAGCCACATAATTCAATTCCCAAATAAAAGCAACTTAAAAAAAACTTTAAAACATATATTGTATTTTAACTAATATCATTTGTAAAGGCAGTCGGGTGCATTGGTATCAGAAGGGACAGTTTAATAAAACACAGGTTACTAGCAAAACTTGCTTTATTTAACTGGTGGGACCCATGAGGGAAGGAGAACACAGACAGACAAAAGCATGATGGGTGGAAAAGTAATGACATCAGGAAGGAGGCAGGAAAAGAAGGGGGAGTGAAGAGAGAAAGGAGAGAGGGAGGAAAGAAAAGAATAGAATTGTAGGAAAGGAAGACAAAGCAAGAAAGAAGGAGGGGCAAGAGGGAAAGAGGGAAAAGGAGGATAGAGAGGGAAGACAAAGAAAAAGAGGAGAAGGAAAAAGAGCTCAGGGGAAAGAAGGAAGGAAGTGAAGGAAGAAAGGGAAGAAGAAAGGGGTGAGAAATAAAAGAAAGAGAAGTAAAGGGGAAGAAGGGAAGGAGAAGAAATAGAGAAGCAGAGGGGAAAAACACAGAGGGAGAGATGATGGAATAAAACCCAGCGAAGGAAAAAAAGATAAAAAGAGAAAGAAAGGTGGTGGGAGAAAGGGAAGGAGAGAAGGAAGGAAAGGACCAAAGAAGGAAGAATTATATTCCATTAGAGTGTGGGTAACCACAGAAGAAGTGACCAGAAATAAAGGGCCAATGAGCTATCTCTGAACACCCTGTCAGAAATATAAAAGATCCTAGAAGAGAAAGGGTAGTGGGGGGTGCAGGTTAGCCTAGCAGCAAACACCACAAAGACCAGCAGAAGGCAGCAACATCCCCTGGGAGCCTTAAGTCCAACAGTGGTATAACGGGGGGAACGGGGCAGGGGAGTTAGGGATGATGTCAAAACCTTAGAGTAGCCTCTTCCTTATGAGTATAGGGGAAGCCTGTTCCATGCAGAGAAGACTATCCAAGGGGTAGACATCATAGTCAACTACCAAAGCTAAGAGCAATTCCATGCTATCCACAGGAGATGTACCCAAGACAAATGAAAAAGACAAAAGAGAAAGTCATGGCTGAAAGCAGGTGAGATCAAAGGTATAATCAAGTGTAGGCCTGACTTCTTTGGTTCTCATCCTGGAGAGCAACAATACTGAGATGTTACATTCAGTTCACCCAGTGGATGTCATCTCACTGAATTTGGCCCTATGAAGCGGTCTGAAGTTGGGATACCCATTTTGAGTACCAGGAAGAGGAAGGAAAGAAAACAGGTTCAATCTCCATGACCAAGCAAGAATCTTGGGACCAGATTACTGCTGAAATGTGTCCTTAAAAGACAAGACTGAAAATCTTCAAAAAGCTTCAGGAAAACAGGCACACTGATGTCTTTTTTAGTGAAGCCCTTAATTGTACCAGGCATTTTGGAAAAATCAGTTTGGAACGATGTCCCAAAGACAACTCAATTTTGCAATACCCTTTGACCCACCAAGCCAATAGGCCAATTGGAACTATACTCCAAAGTGGTCAAAGAAAAAATCTGTATCAGCCCTTTTTGTCACAGCAAAGAATCGAAAACTAAATGGAGAGCCTTCTTCTATGGAGAATGGCTCAACAAATTATGCCCTTTAAATGTAATTAAATGTTATTGTATCATAAGAAATGATAAAGGGCCAATTTCTGAAAAACCTAGGAAGACTGGTATGAGCTGATACAAGTGAGAAGAACCAGGAGAATGATTATAAATGTATTCTTGAATTCTGTAAGAACTCTGATCAACTCAGCAGGATGATTTGGAGCAGAAGCAGAACATCATTGTACATGGCAACAAGAAAATTATCTGATGATCAATTCTAATGGACATGGTACTCTTCAACAATGAGATGATTCAAGACAGTTCCACTTGTGTGGAGATGAAGAGAGCCATCTACTCCCAGAGAGAAGACCATGGGAACTGAGTATGGATCATAACATAGCATTTTCATTCTTTTTGTTGGTGTTCCCTTGCATTTTGTTTTCTTACTCATTTTCTTTCCTTCCCCCCCGCCCCTGAGGCTGGGGTTAAGTGATTTGCCCAGGGTCACACAGCTAGGAAGTGTTAAATGTCTGAGACCAGCTTTGAACTCAGGTCCTCCTGAATTCAAGGCTGGTGCTCTATCCACTGCGCCACCTAGCTGCCCCTTTCTTTCCTTTTTGATCTGATTTTTCTTATGCAGCAAGATAATTGTATAAGTATGTTTACATAAATTGGATTTAACATATATTTTAACATGTATAACCTAAATTGGATTGCTTGCCATCTAGGAGAGGGAGTAAGGGGAAAGAAGAATTTTTGGAACACAAAACTATGCAAGGGTCAATGTTGAAAAATTATCCATCTATATGTTTTGAAAATACAAAGCTTTATTTTAAAAAAGGACTCTCATCAACACAATAACCAATCATAATTCCAGATGAGTGATAATGAAACATGCCATCTCACCCTCCTGACAGTTAAGTGACACTATATTTGGATCTATCAAATGTGAGAACTTATATTGGTTGACTAGGCATAGATGTTACAAGATTTTGGTTTTTCTTATATTCCCCCTTCTCACCTGGGGAAGTGGGAGAGAGAAATGATTTTTATTCATTTTTTTCATTAATTTTTATTCATTTTTTTCATTATTTCATTATTTTTATTCATTAAAAAATCAATTTAATTTTAGATTTTAATTTAAAAATTTTAAAATATAGCTAATGTTGGGTCAACTCCATGGTGCAACGGATGGAGCACTGACCTAAAGTAAGGAAGACTTGAATTCAAATCTCCCATTAGACACATGACATTTATTAGATGGATGACCCTTGGCAAGTCATTTAACTCAAAGACATTCAGTGGGATCACAACTAAAGTGGACCTGCTAACACCTCCATTTCACGAGCAAGCCATGGTATTGGGCTATTTTCCCAAGAAAAATCCTTCCAATTTGGGAGAGTTGAACTAAAAGTTAATTTGAAATAGTTTCTTTGTATTACTAACTTAAGATTCAATCAACTAGCCCAAACATTTCAATGTTCAAAGAACAAAAAGGATTCATAAGCAACTGTGAACATCTAATATGTACGATTTTTTAAAAAATCATATATCCAATTAAACAAGGTAGAACTGAAATTGCCCTGTTTTGTAACCTTCTAAACGTCTTTGTTTTCTTCTGTTTTTGTTGTTGTTTTTTTAATGTTCCATCATTACTTTCTAAAAAAAAGTTAAGAACATAACAAGTATTGGTACTCGGCAAAGCATTGGAGGAGCGTTTTTCCAAAATGCCGAGGACAGAATCCATTCTGAACCTGACCTTGTTCTGTAAGAGATGCATTTATTCTCCTCTTTTTCCTTCCAGCCAAAGGCAACCAGAGGGTCGGGGGTTTGCATTGAGTCATCACTGCCACTGAAAATCTGCCCGGGGTGGCACTTGACACTAATCATATGTTCCTTTCCATTAAAGCAGTGGGCGACAATAACAGCTTCTTCTAGTTGGGTGGCTACTGTGTCTGTAATTTCCTTCTCTCTCTGCATTAGGGTAATAGTGGGTGGCAAGGCTGCCTCTGGTGAGTGTTCTTGCAATTGCCCACACGTGACAACTTCTCTGAGTACCATTCATATGCTTCAGGGAACTGAGCAGTGGGGAAGTATTAGTGACACCAAGAGGTAAGAGTTCGGTTTTCAGGACACCAGGAAGCCCACTGACATTCCCCAACCCAGGGGGACCCGACAGGTAGAAAAAGCTGGGGGACAGATATGGCTTTTACAATCACTAAATAGTGTTTGAATCCAATCTGATTTCTCCCATTATCTCATAGGATCATTTTAGAGGCCGGTAGATATTTCTGATTGGGCTTCAGTCATTCTAAGTAAATTTCTCCCTTTTGAAGAGGTGAAGATTTATGGGTATGGAATACTAGATACATGCTCAGCTTAAGCAAAAATATTGGTTAATTTAGCTGAACTACCCCCTTGCTTTTTAATTCTTTCCTATAAGGGATGGTTTGTGGGATAACAGAAAAGGAAGATAGTTGACATAATAACAAGAGATAAATAAAAATATAGGAGAAAAAACATTCTATTTCTCTGCTTCCTGCCTATATTCTGTCAACAAGTTTCAAGCACAAGGCCGGGCACATAATAAGCCTCTTTGATGGACTGATTGGAAAGTCTAAATGGCTTTGAGCTTTACATTTCAATCTGTAATTCAAATATTTTAAACTCCTACTAAATAGCATAAATGTCTCAACTAGTAGCCTCTCCCCCTGGTACCAGTGTGGGACAACAAAGATAAGCGACTTGTTTTATAACCCCTCAATAGAAACCTGTTGAATGAATGATGGCATGAATCTCCCCCATCATCTAGTGATTTTGCAATGTTGGCTTAGGGGATGGAAATAATTCCATGCAAACTCAAAGTAAGATTTACTCATCAACTGAGCTAACCATAATTTCCTAAACTTTCTCTGTTTAAATGAATTTTATATCCTTTTGTCTCTGAGGGCTTTTTTGCCCCTCTGGGCCAACAACCCCTGGCTCAAGGTGATAGTAGGAGGTGTTGAAGATTCCCCAGAATAAATCCATCTGCTCCAATCTGTCTCAGATGTGATGAACCACTAGACACTTCCATCAGTATCTGGGCACAAATATCCATTGACAAGGACTCTGCTGTTGAGTCGGTGTGTTCAAGCCCCGATTCGATCAGATTGTCTGATGATCTTTGCTCCAAATATCACAGAGTCATTGCATCCTTTGAACCCTCCAGAGCCAAACCAGTTACAGAGTGACAACCCAGAGTGATGGTGGGAGAAATTACTCTCAATCCTTTTCCAGTAATGTACTTAAAGCTCATATTCTTGGTAAGTGTAGGTGGTATGATTGGTAAGTATATTTTAAATGGCTTTGGCCCAATACTGGGAGAGGTGAGGAAAGTGGGAAGAAGAGAACAAAGGAGCTAGATGCCGATTAACTGAAATAAAAGGTACCTTGAGATGTCATTTAGTGCATTCTCAAGTCTCCAACAGATTCATATCGAAACCCTCCCTAACAGTGGAAATGGCCTATCTTTTTTTAAGGTAAATTTTTTTTTAATTTTTAAAGCTTTTTTTATTTTCAAACCATATGTACAGATAATTTTCAACATTCACCCTTGCAAAACCTTGTGTTCCAAAATGTTTTTTTCTCCCTCCCTTCTTCCTATCCCCTTCCCTAGACGGCAAGAAATCCAACATATGTTAAACATGTGCAATTCTTGTATACATATTTCCACAATTATCAATCTGCACAAGAAAAATCAGATCAAAAAGGAAAAAAAAATGTGAAAGAAAAAATAAGCAAATAACAACAAAATAAGTGAAAATACTATGTTGTGACCCACACTCAGTTCCCACAGTCGTCTCTCTGGGTGCAGATGGCTCTCTCCATCACAAGACCACTGGGATTGGAAAGATCTATCTTTTAAAGGAATTCTAGAGGAAATTCAACAAACTCCCACAGTGGTAGATTTGAACGCCCCAAATATCTCCCTTGATCAGATGATCTATCTTCACTAGTTACACCAAGAGGCATATTAAGGGATTTGACAATAGAAGTTCTCCACGATTTCAAAAAATTTAAAGATTGGTGACAAGCCAAACTTCTTATTAAGATACTCTAATGAATTTATCCATTTATGAATTCCCAATTCATCAAAGATTCATGGGGCTAATTATCTCCCACTATCTTTGAGTTTTCTCCTGGGCCATCTTCTCTCTAGTAGCTTTGCATTAACCTAGATATCCCCTAGCTGCCCTTTATCCCACCCATACTCCACCTTTCCATGTCTATTTAATTTAATCAAACTACACTATCATCAAAGTTATACTTAAAGTACTCCCAAAGAAGGCTGCTAGATCTATACATGCTCCTGGCTCTAAACACCATTCCTTTAACTTATCAAAACAGACCACGGCTTGTTTCTATATGTCTCCTAGTAGAATAAAAGCTTCCTGGGGGTAGAAGCTATTTTGAGTCCTATATTTAAATTTCTAGAGCTTAGATATCTGGAGATAGTAAGAGTCTAATCAATGTTTTTTTCAGCCACTTATGAATTCAAGGGAAGTCTTCTTGGATCTATTCCAACCTCCATCCAGTAAGAGACACAGAGGCCTATTTCCCACATTCTCACAGTCTTTACTTTCAGGAAGTCCATCCTTTTGTTGAACTCCCAAAACAACTGTTGGCAGGCAATTCAAGAGACTCACAGGCAAATACCAATCAACAGATTGTCGCATTCAATACTTCTCTAATAGACTAATAATGCTTAAGACAACTTGTTCAAAGGCAACTCAAGAGAACACCATTGTTTCTGACTCTGGCATGGCCTGCCTTCTCAAAACTCCACAGCCACCTTCTGATCTAAATACTTTTTACTCTCTTTTTACTCTCTAAGGCATGAAGTTCCTGTGAGGCTTGGGGACCTACAAGGCCTCTTGAAAGATCTGCCCGATTTCCAGCCAAAGGAAAGGTTTGCTTTCACATTCCCTGTGCATACATATGTAGACTTAAAGGCAGTGTGGTCAGCCTGGCGGCCTTGTCACTACTTTGTCTATTACTCTTTCTACTCCAACCTCACCGTGTCGATATTGTATTTGCTATTAATGCAAGCACCTAAAGGTTTTAGTTCATAAATCCTTAGTCCCATTTGTACTAAACCAGGTCTTCACTTTGGATCAATACAATCTTGATTCTTTGGAATGTTGCTTAATTTATGCAGCCAGAGAGAGAGCCTAAAAGATTGCAATTCTAAATTCTTTTTTTTAAAATTTTATTAATTTTATAATTATACATTTTTGACAGTATATATGCATGAGTAATTTTTTTATAACATTATCCCTTGTATTCATTTTTCCAGATTTCCCCCTCCCTCCCCTAGATGACAGGCAATCCCATACATTTTACTTGTGTTACAGTATAACCTAGATATATGTGTGTAAATCCAATTTTCTTGTTGCATGTTAAGTATTGGATCCCGAAGGTAAAGTCTCTTCATCAGGAATGCTTGGAAGTCCTCTATTTCATTGAAGATCCATTTTCCCCCATAGAATTATACTCAGTTGTACTGTTTAAAGTCACTTTTGGCTTGTAAGTCCATTTCTCTTATCTTCTAGAATATGGAATTTAAGCTTCTGCTCCTTTATAGTGATACTTGCTAAATTGTGTGTGATCCTGATTGTGGCTCTTCAGTAAATGGATTCTTATTTTTTGGCTACTAACGGTAACTTTTTCATAAACCGAGAATCCATGGATTTGGGTTCTAATGTTTCTAGAAGTTATTATTTGGGGGTTTTAAGAGATCCAAGCGGTTTTCTTTTAAGATTTTTTAAAAACATATTAAGAATCTTTGATATTTAAGCCAGTTTGGGTCATGCCATATAGAAACTCCAATGATTTCTAAATTCTCTCTCCTTGAGCTGTTTCCTTGAGTTGTTTTTACTAAGAAATCTTACATTTTCTTATATTTGTTAAGCCTTTTGACTTGATATTAATATTTCTGCTTGTCTTGTGGAGTCTTTAAATCTACTCTACTTTTGAAAGTTAGGTGAGGGACTCATTCAGAATAAGCCATAAAAACGCACATGCACATTCATATGCACATGCATGTATACATATGCATATATATGTATATGTATATATACATATATATATGTGTATATATATATATATATGGGTATGCATATAGATGCTTATATATAGCATCTATTAGATGTGGCAAATGTATTAATTGGTGTTATCTGACTGTTTTTGTCACGAGTTTTGTTTCTTCTACTTTGGGAGCCTAATTAAGATTTTATATTTCTCATGCTAATCTGTTAGTTCCTTTTTGAATTCTTTCATCCATAACTTTCATTTCTATTCCTTTTTTTCTTCTTGTACAAACATTTGATTTATTAAAGAAATTATTTTTAAAATTTTAATTGTAAAAAAAAAAATCTTCCTTCATTTCTTCCAAGGATTCTATTTAACTATGTGTTTAAGTTTTGGTCTACTATGAAGCTTGGCATGTAGATGTTTTAAAGTATTTTCTTCTAGGTTTGTGTCTTGAGCCTTTTATCACCACAAAAGCTTTTTGTATTTAAATTCTTTTTTAGTTTGCTCATTCTTCCAGTCTACTTTCTGACTTTGGCCTTAATGTTAAGATCAGGTTCTATGTACTCCTAGAGCATATATCTGGGCTGGTCCTTTTTCTACTTTCTTGGAGTGCTGTGTTATTCCACAAGAACAATTCAAGCTAAAGTCTAGCATGTTCTTTCAGTACAAAATCTATGGACATTTTAAACTGGATGCCTCGGGGAGATTGTCAACTCACTGTGTCCAAAACTTAACTCATTATTCACTCTATCAGTCCTTCCTCTTTCCATACATTCTGATTTCTATCAAAACTCCTTTCCCAACTCTGAAAATCATAATCTTTTTTTTTATTAATTTTTATAATTATAGCATTTTATTTGACAGTACATAAGCATAGGTAATTTTTTTTAACAACATTATCCCTTATACTCCCTTCTGTTCCGAATTTTTCCCCTCCTTCCCTCCACCCCCTCCCCTAGATGGCAGGCATTCCCATACATATTAAATATCTTACAGTATATCCTAGGTACAATATATATGTGCAGAACAGAATTGTTGTTGTTGCACAGGAAGGATTGTATTCAGATGAAAATCATAATCTTGATATCAACTTCTAATTACTTCTTAACACCACATATCCAATCAGTTGCCAAATCTTGCCATTTCAATTTCCACCACATCTCTTGCATCCAAATAACTGCTTCTCTGTAATCACATTGTACCATATTAGTTCAGTCTTATCACTTCTCCCCTATTCTACTGTAATAACCTCCTAAATGGACTCCTTGACTCAGGTATTTCACCTCTTCACGCCACCCTATAAAAAGCAAATCAATTTTCCTTAAGCATGCATCTGACCACGTGCCTATCTAATTAATCAATTTTTCTGGCTCCCGAGGATAAAATATGCATCCCTTTGTTTAATTTTTAAAGCTCTTCACACCCCGGCACCAAATTTTCTTTCTAGTCTTATTAGAAATCACTTTCCCTCCTATGCTCTGAAATGCAAAAAAAAAATAGCATTCTCTCTTAGTGTCATACAAGAGACAAAGACCATACTTGGGAAACGCCAAGGTTATCCACGTCATCTTGGCATTCATCCTGCCACTGGACTTCAGTGACTCTGCAGGAGAAAGTAAGGCTGATGATTTTGGACAGCTCTGTCTCACTTAAAGTCTAATTCATGGCAAGTCAAGGCATTTCCCTCATGATGTCATTGGTCCTCTTCAAAAATGAAGGACAAACAATAACAATACAAGATATACCTTTCACTAGTCATCCCACATACTCACCTAACTTTGGTCTTATAGAGCCCCTTCTCTTCCATTAACATGATGCTAAATCACCTTCTTGGGCATAAAGTCTTTACTGATCCCCTCAACTATTCTACCTCCCAAATTAATATGTGCCCAATTAATATATGTGCATGCAAATAAGTTTATTTTTATCTCAATACTATGGCTATATTTGTGTTATATGAAGTTGTTCACTGCCCCATTAGAATAGATGCTCCTGTCATTAGGGGTTTTTTAATTGCTCTTGTATCCCCAGTACCTAGTTAAGTGTTGCTCACATAGTAGGTGCTTCATAAATGCTTGTGGATTGAGTGATTGATCTCAACCCCCCATTCTGCAAGAAAGAAAAAGAATTCACAATAAGAACAATTCAAAGAATGGGGAAAATGACATGATTATTTGAGAGAAATGATATTGTTCCTGTTTACTCTGCTATCTGTGGAAATGCAGCTAAAAAGAAAAGATGGCCTAGAAGCTTCTGCACACAATAATGAGCTGATGGCAAACATAGCGAAATTGAAATTTTCATGAGCCCAAGATATAACATTTTCCCTTTGAAAAAACACTCAATACAATGTATTTACACGTGTTGGTTGTGTCTGAATTAGTCAAATCAGACCACTATAATTTCTCTAAATATCAACTAAACCTTTGAGAAATGCCATTAGCATACTAGAAATCCATCTATTTAAAAGAAGCAGCACTGTAATTAGTTAATACCTATAAATACCCTCATTAATGATAAACAAGATTTTTTGGTAATGAACCTATATTTAATGTGCAATAAAATTACCATTTCAGCAACATCATAATTGGCTATTAAAAACATGAGATCACACAAACAGCAAGATGGTGGATGATGATGATGATGATGATGATGATGATGATGATGATAATGACAATAATAATAAACTAGCACTCAAGAAGCACTTCAAGGTTTTCATAGAACTTTACGAATATTGATTTTTTCCTAACAACTCTGAGAAGCAGGTGCTATTATTATTCCCATTTTACAAATGAGGAAGCTGAAGCAGATAGAATCTAAGTGGTCACACAGCTAGTGTATGAGGCTATACTATGCTCAGTTTTTGACTAAAGCAATCACAATTCACTGTGCCATGAAAATGTGGAAAACTACT
The DNA here is from genome assembly GCF_048593235.1 of Sminthopsis crassicaudata. Lineage (NCBI taxonomy): Eukaryota > Metazoa > Chordata > Mammalia > Dasyuromorphia > Dasyuridae > Sminthopsis > Sminthopsis crassicaudata. The sequence goes on along the minus strand of NC_133623.1, from coordinate 62,094,564 downwards.
TACTTTGGGGATGACTCCCTGGGCACAACAACCTCCAAAAAAATATCATACCAAATCTACAGTAAAGCTTTATCGATGATAAAAAAAGAGAATTATTTGGTTCAAAACTTTCTGAAATACTATTTAATAGCAGAGATATTTAAAACACTCAGTCCACATTACCTAAAGTCAGTGCAAACAACCTAATTCAAAGTATGGGGAAAATGACATGATTAATTGAGAAAAATGATATTGTTCATGTTTACTCTGCTATCTGTGGAAATGCAGCTAAAAAGAAAAGATGGTCTTTTCTGGTTATGGTGGCTCATCATATCAGTGACTCCGTTTTGATCACCTCACCAAACTCTATACCAACAAAGGCCCAAAAAAGGTTAAAAAAAATAATTCTAATAAGGCACATAATAGAAGGAGGTTATAAATATGAGGAGGTAAGAGGAAATTCAAAAGTATCAAACATTCTAAAAGAGAAAGAGACTCAGTACCCCAAGGAAACTAGAACTTAGCTTTAATCAATCTTTTCTCAGTGGAATTTCCATAATGGAAAGACCCAACTGAGCCTCTGTTTGTATAAGCCAAATTAAGAGATGATTAAACTATTACAGTTTATAAGAAGAAATGGAACCATATCACTGAACTGGGGAGAGAACAAAGAATGAAGAGATAATCCCAAAATAAGGTACTAGATTATAAGAGAAAGGTTAAAAAACAAAAAAGCCCAAGAAAGGCTGATTACAAGCCCTCTATAGAAACAGATGACCACAAAGTGAAATTCATTAAAAAATAATGACAAATGAGTAAGACATTTTTTCTAAGATTACAACAAACTAAGTTTCATAATTTCAAGGAAATTAAACCACTCAACACCCAAGAAAAAGAACCAAAAACAAAATCCCAAAGCTTTTCTAAAGATCACACAGAATAACAGAAATTTCAGATTGGTCTCAAAGATGAACAAAAGTTTTTTTGAAATAAGAAGATATTAGGAGAAAAATTAAATCTGAAATTAGACAGAACAAGAACACAAAGGAAACACATGGCAGAGAATCTCATTAAAATAGTAGCATCTCATTTAAATAGTAAAGGCCATGAAAAAGACAATGATAGACTTGGAACTTTTTTAAAAAGACACATAAATGGAAGAATATTTAGTAAAAGAAAAGCAAAAGGCAATGCTGTAAACAAACTCATGAATTCTGCACTTCACTTTGAAATCAGGAAAAATTTAACAGGAATAAAGTTTAAAGGATTCCAGAAGAACTAATAAACTAAAAATCTTCAAGAATGTCCTACAGGGATTAACGGAAGAAAACTTTCCAGATATTTTGATAGAAATGACAGAATATGAATATATAAAGTTAACACATCACTAAAAGAGAAAGCTCAATGTGTTGAAAAGCTCAATGCACATAGTGACTATATTTTATATGGGGAGGGGTATTAGAGTAGGAAGTTGCTCTGATGGGAAAGGAAGGAAGAGACAAAGTAGATAAGAGGATGCACCCCACCAAGCTTAGATATAAATAAGGAATATATAATGATTTTTTTCAGTCACTCAGAAAGTTTGGGGGAGGATTTCATTGGAAGAATAGAATCAGATTATAAATAGTATCAGAGTATAAATTGAGGTAATGAGGCATGGAAGGCTGATGTTACCTGAGAAGCAAAAATAAAATGGTGCAATGAAATTATAGTCCCGTGAAGGCTATATAAAGAGGGGCTAAGCTGAATAGGTTTGTTCTTTAGAAAATGGGCACTGCATTGGGACCATCCTCTCTGAATAATGAGTTTACTGCACAGGACTGCATTCTACTCTAGGAAAGGAAATATGAACATTATATTGGTAAAAAGAACACAGATCCAGAGATGACATTGCCAGCCTTTAAAAAAAAAGTGAGTGAATGAATGGGCATGATAAAGGTAGAGAGGGAGAAGTGCCTTATGTCTCCAACTATAGAATGACTCCTATCATTCCTCATCAACTGATATTTCCTCATCTATAACAATGACCATGATAAAGATGATGATGACCATGATAAAGATGATCCCCAAAACAAGTGAAATCAGAGGTAATGAAGGGAAATCTGGGGACACAACCACTAGGAAAAGATAGAAGAAGGAAATCATTTCTTCTATATTCTCCAACTACTGCCTCATGAGTGAAATAGAGAAAAGAGCATGTAGAGGAAAACAGAATACAGCGCAGTCAACGTTTCAAACTAGGGTTCTACACTGGAGTTCAATTTCTCACACATCCTTACTTCCAGGCACAGATATTTCTACATCGGAGGCATATTAAGTCATCAGATAGGCCGTGACATTCACATAAGGCAGTGACCAATAAAAAGGCCATTCAGCACACAAGGCCGCCACTGACTGGCCCTGCTTCCTGCTGGGTTCTCTCTTCAAAGAACATTGGGAGGGAGGGAAATGGTAACAAACCACCCATCAGGAGCCCAGTGCCTTTGATTATGATTAAAGGTGTCAAGTACCTTTTAGATAGATTAGGCCTAATTTATTAACTTCTCATATGGTCTCCAAAACTAAGGGGTTTTTTTTTATCTTAAGAAATGGGAGGGAAATTCAATTTATAAGCTGTTAAATCTGATAAATTCTGTAATATCTGTCCAAATCCTTTCACACTTAATCAAATTATGAAATACCAGCTAGTGTCTCATACACTGGGAGAATAAAGAACTTTAATGGACTTAATTCCCAAGAGAGGCTGAGGAAGGGCGGAGGGGTGAGGGAGGGAGAAATGTGGTTTTGTCATAATAAATAGACTTTAAAATGCCCGTTAGTGGGAAACTTGATATCTTGTGACTAGGCATATCATCCATCAAACAGTTTCCATAAATGGAAGCCTGAATATTCTAGATAGTTATATGTGTAGGTTTCTGAATCCATAATGTCACATCTGAAATCAGAGGTATGCATTTACATGAGAGTAAGCAAAGGGAGGCATGCGGTCTATTGTTCCCCATAATGGAGATAGCTCAATTAGTCTTGCATTGCAATTTCAGCTAACAATGTAGGCCCTCAGCTTCTGAATAATCTTCTGTCAGGCTGTACATTTCCTACATAGGATAGGGCTTGACTCCTTGCAAAGGAATACATGAAGTCTCACTAAGTGAAAGCTTCTAATTAGAAATCCTTAAGCTTTCTAACTTTGTTGACCTGAAACAGTTTTGCACTCGCTATGGAAGCGAGGTTTTCCTGAGCAAATGAACAGTGGGATCGGAATTGAAGGACAAAAGTTGAAAGATTTTAAAAGAACAAGCTATTTCTAAGCATCCATTCCACTAGAAGAAATGAATTGCCAAGCATTTAAGAACTGCTCGCTAACAGTTTCTGTCCTCTAGAAGCTTACAGTCTCTTAGGGAGGTACCACACACACACACACACACACACACACACACACACACACACACACGTGCAATACTGGCACTGGCTAGTGCCATTAACAGCTAGGAGAATCAGGAAAAGCATTTGAACTGAAAGCAATCAATCAGTTGAAGGCTAGGACACAGAAGGCAAGATGGAAAGTATTGTATGAAGAACAATAAACAGGTAGATTTGACTGGGGCAAAGTGAGCTGGAAGCCAGATTGCAAAGAGGATAAATGTCAAAGAAATTAATTTGTATTTGATTCTAGTGATAAATTGGGAGTCACTAGAGGTTCCTGAGCAGGAGAGTGACACAGCCAGATATGTGCTTTAGGAAGATCACTCTAGTACCTGAGTGATGGATAGACTGGAAAGGGAGCAAGACAAGATTCAGGGAGACTAATTAAGAAGCGAGCGCATAATCTAACTGAGAAGTGAGGAGAACCCAAGCTATGGTGATCAAGCTAGAGAAGGGATGCTAGATTGTTAGATATCAGCTAGCAGGAATCATTTTAACTGAGTGCTCAATGGATAAGCATTAATTTTATGCCAGAGGCTGGGGATTCTATGTCAGATGCCCCTGTCTTCAAGAAGCTTACATTTTATCAAAACAAAAACACCATAGTTTCTCTTTATTTACAATAGGATTTTTTTTAAACAAGCTTGCACTCCAAATTCTATCTACCCTTCCGTCCATTGCCAGCCATAAAGAAAACAAACATCATAAACCATTATACATGATGCACACAATAATTATAGAAAAAATGTCTACCAGGTAATAGAAAGGAATTCTGGGAGTCTCTCAGTGATTGGGAGCATCTTACATATGAAAAAACAGAAATTCAGGGCAAATTAAACTTTGCTCAACATCACACAGATAGTAAATGGCAGATCCTGGCCTAGAACCCACAACCCCTCTCTTTCACTGCAGTGCTCCTTCTATTACCAGAATTCATTTTCTTGTCATTTAAGCAGGCCCTCAAAAAGACTCCTATTCATCAATACTTTGCCCAGTCCAAAATACTTTACATGCTTCAAAGTAACAAGACTGTATTTCTTTGAAAATATACATTTTTCACACTTTTAATCAATTCACACTATTCTAAGGGAATGTGGATTTCTCATATGTCATATTTCCTGAACAAAGGTTTTTGAAGGTTTCACATCCTGAGATGTACTTAAAAATTATGAGGAGAGAATGAGAAGAGCAATATGGCTTCTAAAAGGGTTTTTTTTTAATAGTGACTGCAAAGCTTCAGCATCTGTCCTTCCATATTGACATCCCAGTGGCACTGGCAAATGGATTTTTCATGCATTATTCCCAAGCATAGGAAAGGACATAATCCCAGTGATGTGGGTTCCATTTATACTGATACACTTCCTTTTTTTAAATCTCCATGTCCAACTGTTCAACCCACATAGACCCTGCTTCATATCCACAGTCTAGGTCAGTGTTCCAAAGGCAACATAGAGAGGTTTTTGAGGAGACAAAGGGTGGTTGCTCCCACCAAGGACTTGGAGAAAAGTGGCTGCTAGCACCAGGACTTGGGGCAAACTTAAGAATAAACTTTTTTCCCTCTATCTTTCGGTTATCTCTTCTCCCATATTACCATGGACTTCAACATCCTGGTACTATTTGCTGTCCCGAGTAACTGTGATGGACTCCTACTGAGGCCCACCTACTCTCCTCAACTTAAAAACTCAGAAACACAGACTCATGGAGGGCTCCCAATCTATTGGTACATATATCTCCCCTGTAACATAACCGATAAATGGTCACCACGTCCAGAAAATGACTGGTGACAGAGAACGTAACACTAAAAAGGGAATCTATGTCTCAAATCAAAATGGACAATTTCTGGAAATCCCAGTTTTGAATCACCAGGGTGATGTGGCAGTCCCAAATTCTAATACTATTCTAGGCTACATTACAATATTTATGGTATACAGGATAAGAGACAGGATCAGGGTACAAAAAGGATTTTTAAATCAAAAGGATTTGGATTCAAATTCCTATACTGCTACTTCCTAGCTTTTTTATTTACCTTGGTCAAGTCACTAGATTACTTAGTCCAAGAGTATTCATTAAGCACCTATTATGCAAGAGCAGGAGATTAAACAAAAGGCAAAAAAAAGGATAATCCCTATTCTCAAGGAGCCCACAGTCTGTGGAAGGAGACAACATACCAAAAACGTATGTAAACAAACTACATATAGGATTGGGCATAATCAACAGAGAGAAGGCACTAGCATCAAAGGGGATCTAGAAAGGCTTCTCAAAAGTGGTGGGACTTCAGATAGGACTTGAACAAAGTCTCTCTGGGTCTCAGCTTTTTTGTCTGTAGAATGGAGAGGTAATTTAAATGACCTGTGGATCCCTAGCTATCTTTAATACAATTCCTTTGCATTCTGCCCTGCCCAAACTATAACCATTCTGGGTACCGCAAAGAAGACGAAGATTAGGTTGGAGGCCTCCAATGGAAGACAAAGAAAATGACGATAGGGTTGGAATTTTACTCACATAAGGACCTGCTGAAGGAAGTGGAGAAGAGAAGTTTTAGGAGGAGAAATAATAACTCTCTTCTATCTGAAGGGTTATCCATATGCAAGAGAGGATACTTTTCCTTCTTGGTCTTGAGAAAAGAACTAGGAACAGTGGGTCAGCCTTAAAGGGAGGGCAATTTTGATTCAATCAAGAGAAGAATTTACTGAACATTAGAGCTGTCCAAAAGAAGAATGGGCTGCCTTGAGGGGTACCCCAAAGAAGTGTTAAAAACAGAAGCCAAATACTATATATTTATAAGGGATATTAGAGAAGGGAATAGAGCTTCTAAGAGCCTGACGGCCCCCAGGGCTTTATTACAAGGTGATTTCAGCGTAGTTTGTGTACCACAAGGGGGCATGCACATAAAATGTGCACAGAACTGTTTTATGCATAAAAGTTCTGTCATTACATAAACTGCAGACTCAGGCAGGTTTTTAAAATAGTGTTGACTCCCCTGAGATTGAGATTTTCACTCTGCTTCTTCTTACCCACCTACTCTCAGTGGCCCAGATCCTTGACACAGGAGGGTATAATAGGAAGAGAAGATATTCAAGGGGAGGAGGAAGACATGAAGGAGAATAAAAAAACAGGTCACACCGGGAGCACATGAGGATACCGTAGATGGTCTCCTCCAAATTCACTTGACAACACTCACCCAAAACAAACAAGGCTTACCAGGAAATTCTCCGACTTCTAAAACAGGAAAGACTTCCATTTGAGGTTTGTTCTGAAGTTATGTTAGGTTTGGGGGTTTGAAGGTATCCAAGGCTTGTCAGAAGGCATAGTTCAAATCCCTCCTCAGGCATTTTCTACCCTGGTAGTCTTGGGCAAGCTCTTAAAGTTTACTGAATCTCATTTTACTCATCTGTAAAAAGGGAAGGTTGAACCAGATGACCTCTGGGATCCCTTCCAACTCTAAAGGGATGATTCTATATGTGACCTGGGCAAATCTCATTCCCTCCCTTAGACCTCAGTTTCCTCCTCTGTAAAATGAGAGACTGAAATAGATGTTCTTTTATGACCCTTCTAACTCTAGATCTAGAGTCTCATAATGTTATAGGAGTTCAGGCTCGTACGGTTAGAGGACTCAATTACCGAGACTCCAGTTATGACTCTGAATGCCATGGAAAACAAAGAATAATTTTGCTTTAATCTTCGCTTTTTGAAGTCATATGAATTTGGGATCACTGGACCCAAAGAACTGAAAAAATGAAAAGACTTGATTGGTTTCTCAATCTTCTGAATTAGGACCGCTTTTTGAAATCATGAATTAGGGGTCACTGGACCCAAAGAACTGAAAAAATGAAGAGATTTGATTGGTTTCTCTAGCTCCTTCACCAGCTTCATTGAATGGCAAATACTTTTGCTTCTCCAATAAATGATTTAAGTGCTAAGTAACCTAAGCATCCACAAAAGGGGAAAGAAAAATCAACTCATGCCCAAGACATATAGCTATCATATAGCTGACTGGAGGAAAGAGTGGGACATTGTAGGCCTCGAAGTGTCTACAATCGGGTAATAGTCCAGCCTTGCTCCAACTTCAATGATTTCAGAGCTCCCATGATGGCTTCTAAACTTTTGCCTTTTTTTTCTACAGGAAAAGGCCCATTTCTGACAGGCTTCTGAGAAGCTCCCTCTTTTTCAGGAGTTCCAGGAATTATCTTCCACCTCGGCTTTCAGATTTATGCTTGGTGCAATAACTATGAGAACAGAATGTCCCCTGTTTTACACAATATTTACAAACAAGAGGAAAGTTGGGGGGGGGGGCTCATCTGTGATATCACATGCTCTAAAGTCAATTGGGACTATGTAGATACTTGAAATTACTAAGAAAAAAAGAAGAGAAATTCACAGCTGATTTTAGAGGTAAAATCAAAAAGGGACAATTAACATTTATAAGATGCATGTTAATTATCTCGCAACTGCCAGCAGAATGGGATTTTCACTCAAATGAGGAATCAAAGGCCTTATTCTTATATGTGATTATGTTGTAGAGAAAGCTCTACATATGAGATGCTAGTTCAGATTGCACGGAGAGGCTCAACAAGGGGATACACGTCCAATGCACAATGATCCTAACAAAGCCTTCCTTACTTGAATGTATATACAGACAAATTCTATAACAAGTAACAGTGATATTTTTATATTCTTCAGAATGAAGAATAACAACTGCCATTAAAAAATTCTAAAAAGCAATGCCACGTAAGAATTATTTAGGTTTAGTAGTCATACATATACCGACTTTGACCTGTAATAATACTGTTGACCAATTCTTCCAACAGTACAGATCGGATTACAAGTGGCTTTTCCCAATATTGAGCAAACATCTGTAGTGATACGTGTTCACTCTTTCACCTTCTGGCACATGGTACACATTTATGCCCATCCTTATTCATTTCATGAGAAGGGAATCACAGAAATTAAAGAAGGCTGACATCATGAAAGACACATCAGCCCTACAAGTTGTGTTGGCTTTGCCAACTGGACAAGTGCATAAACGTGTCCCATGAGTCACAGGTTGAAAGGGTGGGCCTGTATCACTACATATGCATCCTCAGTATTGGGAAAAACCACTCAAAGTCTGAGCCCAATACATGGGAGGGTTGGCCATCAGAATTACTATCCAGCAAAGATGAATCTTGTAAAAGTCGAGGATGAGCCAGATCAAAATCAGGTCTTAGGTCTTTTCCAGGTCGGTTCGGCATTTGGTTGTCTCGTCTAGAGCTGGGTAACAACTGAAACAGTTTGAGGTGACTTGAAAATGCTCATGATGGCTAATAATAATTATAGCTTATCTTCTGATAACACTTTGTGGTTACAAAGCTGTCTTCATCCATTAGCTCATTTATTCCTCACCAGCATCCAGTGAGGTAGGTAGCATACCTATTATTATCTCCACAGTAAGTGGTACATCTGAGACTCACACTCTATTTTCTTGACTCGGAGAACAATGTACATAAATGAGAGGAGAACAATGGGAAGAGGAGCCAGGAGATGAAGGGAAATTTTTTTTATCTTTACCAGAGCAGTCACTTCATCAAGGGATGTTGGATACCTGTCTCACCTCAGGTGAACATTCAAAGTTCAAATTCTGTCTCAGCTATGATCCTGAGCAAGAGACTTACCATCCCAAAGCTTCAATTTCTTCCTCTGTAAAAACAAGAGGGTTGGACTAGATCAAAAGAGCTCCATTAACTTAGAAGGAAAAATTTATATCTTTATTTTCACAATTTTTTTTTTTTTGCTGAGGCAATTGGGGTTAAGTGACTTGCCCAGGGTCACACAGCTCAGAAGTGTTAAGTATCAGAGGGCAGATTTGAACTCAGATCCTCCTGACTTCAGGACTGGTGCTCTATCCACTGAGCCACTTAATTGCCCCCTATTTTTACTAAATTCTAATAGAAATTTTTATTTTGTTCAATCACTAATTTCTTTAAAATTATTCTGAGGAGTCCATGGATTTCACCAGATTGCCAGAGGGGTTTACAACACAACAGAAGAGTAACCTTTGGACTAGGAGCCTTCCAATGTCAAATCCTAGGATATTTTCAAAATCCTTATAATGCTGATACAGTAAATTCAAGATCTATTACAAGTTGAGTCCAAAAGAGGCAGGAATAAGGAGATGCAAAGAAGGAATAGCTGCAGGCATGTGATGAACTTAGACTTAGTCCCTGAAGGTGATGCGCTTGAAAAAATGTTTTTGACTGTGGGAATGGATATAATTTCAAGGGAAAAAAGTACAAGAAAGTAGAAAATAGCTACAGGCACACTTTCCTATATAAAATGGAATGCTACTATTTGTGCTCCCCATCTCTGAGAATATGGGCAAGGATCAAAGGAGAATCAACTTAAAGCACTTTGTAAACCTCAAACAGTTATGTAAACAGCATATATTATTATTATTATTAGGGAGGGAAGGAAGTATATAATTGGCTAAATTCCTCCAACTCATAAGAATACCTGTACCTTAAAGATTACAAATCCTTAGATTTCAAAAGTTCGAAGGTATTTTAGAGATCATTAAATTGAACCCTCTCATTTTACAGATGAGCATCCTGAGACTCATGGAAGTGAATTGCCTCACTCACAGTCACACAAAAGATCCTAGCTCTAGAGCTTGAAAGGACCAATCTAGTCTAATCTTCTCCTTTTACACAGGAGAAACCTGAATCCAAGAATGAAATAGGGACTCACCCAAAGTCACAAGATCTTAGATCTAGAGTTGGAGGAGTCTTCAGACTCAGAAGCAGCTAGTTCAAATTCTTCATTTTACAGAACAGGAAACAGGCCCGGGGAGGGGATGGGTCATAAAAGTAACAAGTGGAAAAGTTAGAATTCGAAGCCATATCCTTTTACTCCATATCCAGAGGACCACTGAATCATGGTTTTGGAAATCTCTTTACCCAAAAAGGTTAACTTTTCTGTTAAAGGAAAGAACTTTCTGATATTATATGAATGTAGATGCAATAGCTCACCTAACTAACCAGCTTTAGTGGTTTCCTGGGAAGCATTAGAAGTTATTGTGAAAATATATATTTAGAAAATGCTTAAAATTCATATCACTCATGCAGAGGACCATTACTAGCTGTTTGAATTAACTGTGTGAGTAGCCAGCACTCAGAAAATATCAATGCCAAATTGACTCAGTAGACTCTAATGGGACTTGTCTAAAATGGACAGTAAATATATATTTAGCCAACTGTAAAAGCATATTAATTGACCCAAAAGACCTCTGTTTCTCCATAGGACAAATGAAAATCTATCAAAGAAATATGTTACTAGACACTTCTTGCCATAATCAGCCTGATGGACCATGACAACTTTTCCCAGAGCTAACACTATCTAGTAAATATAAAGTGTTTAGAACATGTGAAGTCATATCTTGGAAAACAGTTCATGCACAGGAAGATGAAGACTGACCTTGTGGATGGACTTCTGGGAAATGATGGCACCATGAAAAGTGACAGTTTATGAATCTAGATCACTCAACAACCATTTCGTTGAGAATAAGAAATTGTGTCATCTTATAAAACAAAAGAAAAAAGAGATGAATGAAAACAATCTTTGGTAATGATGGCCAGCATTTCCATAGTGTTTTAATAACTGTAAAATGTTTTACATAGGTTTTGTTGTTTGATTTTACAGCAAAGTAATTTTCATATAATAAATAAAGAGCAATAAAACACGAGTCAATTCTGAAGGGGAAGGGAATCCATCCCCTGGCAAACACTGGACCAGCTCAAAGATAATGTTAAAGGGAGAATATAGGTGGCCATTATCTCCTGTCAGCACAGCAATTTGTTCTGAGCCAAGGTAAAGTCATTAACCATACTCTCCCAACTCAGAGACACCCCTGGCACCCATTCTCTCCAGACCACATTTCTTATTTACTATGATTACCCAATTCAACACTCACTCTATCTCAAACTATGTAGACGATTAAGGGCCCAGAAGCCTTACTTGCCAACTTCCATTCTTTAATAAAAGGACAAAAATTCTCTACGTGGCTGATAGCATCCTACACACACACATTGAACCTTGCACTGAGAAAAGGGCATATCAGTAACTCTAGCAACTAGAGAGCCAAGAAAAATTTATGTGAAGCACCAAAATGGGTCACTTTCCACTAGCCACTACTATATGAGAGAATAATGAGCAAATACAAGAAGCCCTTTAATTCAACTAAGAAATACCATCAAGTAAGAGAAACTTAGGACAAAATTATAGAAAAATATGGTAATTGACCAATAACTATAAATAGAACCAAAGAAAGAGAAACGATTAGCCACAGTGAATCAGAGAGTGGATGAAAGGCCAATGTAAAGAAATAAATGGTGAGAAAAAGGAGGTGATAAAGAGTCACCTTAGGAAAAACTTGCTAGAAAAATAAACAGCTTAAATATGGAAAACCATAAGAAAATAGTAGGTACCCCAAAAAAGAATGGGGAAAAAACAAAACAAAAATTTTAACAAGGATAAAATAAAAAGACAGAGATTTTAGAATACTTGACTTTCTACTATTAAGAATTCCCAACCTTAAAAACATAAGGAGAAATAATTGAAAATCATTGCATATCAAGAAAAAGTTTAATTTTTAAAAACTCTGAACTTCATATGCTAAAAAATCATAAAACTACCGGAATAAAAGAACCAAAACCAATCAAAAATACTCAGAATCCACAGGTCAACAACTGTAAGAAATTACAAATTTAATACACTCAGAAATATTCTTATCAAATTCCAGAACTTCCTAGATCAAAGAAAAACTGTTTTAAGCAGATGATGCAACAAACAGGTCATATACCAAGAGACTCCAGTGAAAAACGCTCAGGATTGTGTAGCAAACATGAGAGGAAAAAGAGAAAAGAAAATATTATGACATAAAATGTAACATGAAAAGGCATATAAGACTTTAAAAACACTATAAAGAGTTTTCAAAAACTATGTCTCAGTGAAAAATGCTCTGGACATAGAATCAGAGGACACGGCTTTGAAATCTAGGTTTTCCACTTATTATTTGTATGACATTAAAAACAAGTCAAGCCAGACTTCCATTTGCTTATGGTTAAATAAAACTTTTAGGATAGATGACCTCAGAAGTCCCTTCCATCTCTAGAATAATGGAAGAATACCACCTAAAATATGAACTTAAGCCTAAAATGGGAATCACTTATTTCCAGACATTCATGTTAAGGGAATCAGAGCTAAGTAAAATTTTCTAAGTCAAATGCAAAAAAACAAAAACAAAAACAAAAACAAAAAAACAAAACAGAACAAAAAAAAAACATAACAATAAAAACCTAGCAAAATAAACAAAGTTGAACAGTTTAAAGAGGTTAAATATAAAGTATTTACATTCTGAAACAAAAGAGATTACTGTTATTTTATAAACCTACCATCTCTAAGTGGCAATGTATAAATAAACCCAAATAAACATAGGGCCTAAGTGTTTGAACAAAGTGGAAAAGGAAAAGTGATTTAATTTCGGAGGAGATATACTTGAGCACAGAATAGTCACAAGTAAAATAAATTTCAACTACAGGGAGATGGTTATGAAAGGAGACAGAAGAAAGAAAAGACAAGACCCAGACATCTGAATGAGTTTTATGAAGAAGGAGAAGAAAGATTGAAATGAGATCATTTTAACTACAGTTTGATAATGTAAATTTATTTTTACCTGTCTTTCTTCTATTTGGAGTACAGGAAGAGGGAAAAGCAGAAATTATAATGGATAATAATGGAGACTTTATTGAATTAAAATGAAACCATCAAAAATTTACAAAATCAGAATTCAGAACAAATCAAGTAGACATAAATATTTTAGAAGCCTACTAATGATATGCCTACAAAAATGACAATTTAAAAATAACATAAAGATTCTACATAGAAAGAACATGTAATTAGGGTGTCATGGTATAAAAAATAAAATAAGTCAGAAAGAGAGATGATCAAGAAAAAGGAAGAAAAGAGGAAGAATAAGGAAAAAAATATGTCACATAAAAGATGTGTGCAAAGAATTTGACAGTGGAAAGAAAATGGGGGAAAGGTGAACAACATTTGAACCTCACATCTAAATCAGTTGAAAGAGGAAAATATATATGAGACAGACACATACACACATGTATACACACACACACACAGAGAAAGAGATGTGTGTCTATCTATATACACAAGTGATAAAAGAAATCTATCTGAATCAAGAAACTTGGAGGAAAAGGGCATGAGAAAAAAAGGGAGAGGGGCTGATAAAAGAAAGCAGAGGCAATAGGCAAAACTGACTTTAGAAGAGGAACAGGATAAATAGAGAGAGGGGGTTAATGGAAGAAACTAGGATGGAGGGAAACAAAGTCATTAAAAGTGTGAATGTGAATGGGATAAATTCATCCATAAAAAAGAAGTGAATAGCAAAATGAGTTAGAAATCAGAATTTATCAGTATGTGTTTACAAAAACAAAAACAAAAAACACAGAAAGACAAGAGGCAGAGAAAAAATTAATATAAGGGGCCAGAGCAGAATTTACTGTTTCAGCTGACATAAAAACAACAGGGGTAGCAATTATGTCTATGTGCCTATGCTACTCAATTACTTAAATCAGTCATAAAAAATATAGTATACATGTAAAATTTTTTAAAAAAGCTTCTCCTTGTTTAGTCAAGGAGACTTGACTAATGAAATTAATCTTTGATGTTGGTTCTCATATGTTAAGCTTTCTAATAAATTTGGGTTCGGTTCAGACAAAATCATGAAAATTTGTAGATTTGTTGAATGTCCTGTTTTGTTGTCATTATTCAATATCATGGTTTGTTTTTTGGATATAATGTTTTTGGCCTAAGTCCTAATTCTTTTGATTGTTGATATATATTATTCCAGGACCTGAAAATTTTTATTGTAGAAGCTGATAAATTCTGTACCATCATATGCAAGAATTGAGAGTATAGTATAATTTTCCTTTCATTCCTTCCCTTCTTCCATTCCTCCCTCTCTTTTTCCCTTCCTCTATATTTTTTTTCCTTGTATTCTGTCTTTTTGCACTGATTGATATATCTGTTTTCTTGGATCAACCATTTCTTCTTCTTTTCTTCTTTGTTTCTCCTTCTTTCTTCTTTCTTTTTCTTTGCTTCTCCTTTCTTCTTTGTTTCTCTTCATTTCTCCTTATGTTCTTTGTTTCTCCTTTTCTTCTTCATTTCTTCTTCGTTTCTTTATTTCTCCTTCTTCTTCGTTTCTCTTCCTTTCCTTCTTTGTTTCTCCTTTTTTTCTTCTTCATTTCTCCTTCTTTTTCTTTGTTTCTCCTTCTTCTTCGTTTCCCCTCCTTCCCTTCCTCCTCCTACTTCTTTGTTTCTCCTTCTTCTCCTTTTTCTTCTTCTTCATTTCTCCTTCTCTGTCGTTTCTCCTTCTTCTTTGTTTCTCCATCTTTTTCTTCTTTGTTTCTCCTTCTCCTTCTTCTTCTTCTGTTTCTCCTTCTCCTCCTCCTTCTTCTTTATTTTTCCTTCTCCTCCTCCTCCTTCTTCTCCTTTTCTTCTCTTTTTTCCTTCTCCTCCTTCTTCTTCTTTTTTGTTGCTGAAGCAATTGGGGTTAAGTCACTTGCCCAGGGTCACACAGCTAGGAAATGTAAAGTATCTGAGACCAGATTTGAACTCAGCTCATCCTGACTTCAGGGCTGGTACTCTATCCACTGTGCCACATAGCTGCCCCAAACAACCATTTCTTAATAGGCAAAACCACAGATTCATTTGAGAGTAAGATTATCAGTTAAGGTAAGAAAAATTATAAGATTTTTACAAATTGGTCTGGAAACATTTTAAAAGGCATTTTTTCCCATGTAAAACATTTGGCCTACTAAGTAAGATGTAAAGCTATATTTAGAATAAACAAAACTCCTCTCATTTATTTCAAAAAAAAATTTAATTCAGCAACTACAGAGGAAAAAAAGCATAATCCATTGTTTTGTCTTGCTGTGATAACACCCATCCATTTATGTAGATATAGATTATGAAGCATCAACGGTTCCTTATCTGATCAGTTGCTATCATTTATAAAATCTAACAAACTTGATGGGGCACTGACTGGCACTGACAATGGCTATTTGGGGTATGATAGAAACCACACTTGATAAGATAGCATAGGTGACAGTGCAAAGTAGGAGGGAAGGAAGAATAGATATCAGTACCTAACATTACTCTCACTTCAATTCAGGTAAAGCCAAGAAAACAGAGGGAAAAAAAGCCCAGATTTTCAAAATTATCACACAAAAATACTGGCCCAGAGCCAAAAAATCACTCTAATTGACCACAGCTCCTATCTGTAAAAGGGCCTTAAGCCACAATGCGAACAAGTACTGAGAGTTTCTGGTGTCGTTCCTTACAAGGCCTTACAACAAATGACCTTTTAGGTCCTACTTCTTGAATTCCAGTCCAGCTCTGATCAGATCAATGCCCATAGGAAGAGGCTTCAAGGCAACAAGTAATAGGCCTCTATTGTTTGTTTCCAAGCATCTCCCCTCTCCAGGCCCTTTTAATGAAACCGAACCGTCTTCGTTGGGAATCGAGAAGACATTAGTTCAAACAGTAACAGAGCCTGGAGTCATCTTTCCCTGTTGTTTCACACATGTCATCGAGAGCTCTATGAACATATTTTTCTCTGTGTCATCAAAGTAACCCAGCAACCTTAAGAGTTAGGAAAGCTTTGGCGATGGGAAGCCACCGTCTATTATTAGTTGAATGGCATAAATTATAATAGCACCTATCTCCTGGACCCTGAGTGACCAGGGGAGTGTGGGAAAAGCATGCTTGTAAGAGAAGTACACCTGAGTAATGACTGAGCTAGGGGAAGCCTTGGCAGAAGCCCAAAAAACTGAAATGCCTTACTTTGCAAACGACTTAGTGCAGCGCCATGGGTCACTCAAGATTCAGAAGCTTACTCCATCTGTCTGCATGACAGAAACAAAGCCTCAGTGCACAGATGCTACACGGAGGCTAAATAAGTTGTCTTGTCTGATATTCTAGAAAGAGCTCAGAGAAGAATGAATTTCACTTGTTAATAAGAAATGAGAGGCAACCTTGCTATAGCTTAGCAGATAGAAAGCTATCTCAGAGTCAGGAAGACCAGAGTTCAAGTCCAATCTCTGCCACCCTTTTCAATGTCCCAGACAGCTCTCGAAAATATAAACTGCAGAGAGGCACTAGATGGCGATGCAATGGATAGAGGATAAGACCTGGAGAATCTGAGTTCAAATTTGATTTCAGACACTTACTAGTCGCGTGACTCTGGGCAAGTCACTTAACTCTGCATAAATATAATAATAATAATGATAATAACCCATTAAAAAACAAAAACGAAATCCTATTTTAAAAAAACCAACCCAACAGTTTGATACATTGCATCCTGGGTAAAGACCAGATTCCAGTTTTTCATCAGCCTCAGAGTGGGCTGTGTGACTTTGGGCACATTTTTCACCTCCTCGAACCCCAGACTTTTAGGTCACATATCTGATCATCCCAGCTATTTTGCATGACAGGGGGTCATGCAAATATTATTTCCCCACTTGCTAGATAATGAAGTTGAGGTTTCTATAAGAGATTTAGAAGAGTTCCCATGCATCTGAAAAAAAGAGCTAGACACAGACCTCCTCACTCAAAGTCCAGTGCTCTCTGCAGTATACACGCTGAGCTCACTACCCCCTCAGCCTGAAGAGAGAATGTTCATTGCTATTCTATTTGCTTGGCTGACTTCTCCACGACTGCTTCCTTTGATAGCTCCCTGCTTTTTGTGTGAGGCCCTGGGCATACAGGAGGTAACTAACTAAAGGAACTGGGACTGCAGGGGAGCTCTAATCCTCACTGATCCTGGCAAGGGCAGAAGAAGTAGCATTAATAAGGACGTTCTTACAAGACATACACGAAGCAAAAAGAAATCCACAGAGCAAGTTGCCAGATGTGAATGCTCCAAGATTGAAGTTCTTAACCTTTGTTGTATTCTACATCCCTATGGCAATCTGACAAAACCTAGAGACCACGTCTAAGAAAACTGTTTTTAAAATGAATAATATAAAGCACATAATATTTCCAAAGAAATAGATTGCTTTAAAATTCTGTTACCAAAATACCAAAAAAAAAAATTACACCTCAGGTCTATAGACCTGCTAGAGATGGCCAAAGATGAGGGCAATCAATACCGGGGAAGGCTTCATGGATGTTCTAGGGCCTGAAAAACATCTAAAAGTCCCAATAGAGAGGTGTAGGACTCAGGGAGCACAGAGAGAAATACATGTTGGGACATGACCAACATAACAATTTGCACTGCTTTGTATATTTGTTGCAATGGTATATTTTTCCTTCTTTTTCATTGAGTAGGGAGGTAAGAGCAAAAAAAAGAATACGTATTAATTGAAAAAAATAAAGCATTTTTCTAAAAGAATATTTTATAAAGGGTGGACAGAATTTCAACAAGAAAAAATAGGGATAAGTTTACAATGAATAATGGGAGAGAAAATGGTAATGAGCATGACATTTTCAGAAACTGGTTATATTTAAAAGTCAAAATGGTGACAGGAGGATACAGGGTATGCTCAACACTGGCCAGTTACATAACTGGAATTGAGTTTTAGACTGATGTACCAGTCATTCAAGACATCTGCCCGTGTAACACTACACGCACTCCTCTTATATTTGTCCTTGCATGAAGCCAAAATTGTCTGAGTAGTTCAAGTCCTTTTCCTAATCTAGGGATATATCCTTGGGGCAAGTTTTAAGAGAGAAATTGAAGCAGTATACACTAAGGGACTGTGACAAAGATCTCAGCCTGGGACACTTCGCTTAAGCTTCAAAATTGAGATGAGTCATCTACTTTTGGGAATAGGAAACAAGTAAGAGAAGAAAATTCTGTCACTCACCTGACCAAGTTTCCTGAGGATATTGTATTGATCAGTTGAGGTTCAGTTTTGTCATCTATAAAATGGCAATCTAGTATTTGTATAATGTGTTTCTCACACTGATACATTATAAGTACTTAACAAATGCTCTATCATAATGTTTCCATGAATGCTCCTCTTTATCAATATTTGTAAAGAAGTAACAAGTATTTCCTATACCGTAAAATAGAATACAAGAGATATAATTACCCAATGAATAATTTTTTCAACAGAGTTCACTATGTCTCTTAAACATAAGAGGAGACTGAATTTCCAGTCGCCAAAGGAAATCTTCACCCATAGACATGGGAGGGCCTGAGTGCTGTCGGGGACCATGCCAAGTTCTTTGTAGAGATGCCGACCCATTCCAATTAAAGTGAGTTTTGAGAGACATTGTTTCAATGGGAGGCTTATTTGGCCCCTGAAGTTAAAGCAAAACATAAAAAATAATTCTTCAGAATTGTCTGAATGCCTTCACTTCCAATTGTCTTATTGAAGTGGAAGCTATAATAGAGATAATTGTCATGAGATGTTGTACATTCACCAAGAAATTGAATTAGCTGGCCATTTTAGTCACTGAAGAAATACTGCTGACTTCTAAGAAGCGATTCCAAAGACTAAGGGCATGGAGGGGGTCGAAGATTCTTAGTTCTCCCTACTGAGGACTAGGAAGCCTTTAAGTTCACAATGAATAACAAAGTCAAGTTTCCAAAAAAGACTGATTTAGTCCGGAACCCTAGGCTGAAATAAAAAAGAATAAATTCAATACTGTGATTTCAGATGAGTAATGATGGAAAATTCTACCCCTCTCCTGATCAAGTGGTGATGGACTAAGTACACATAGATTTTCAGACATGGATGAAGTAAGAAATTGTTTTATTACAAGGACTTTGTCACCGTAATTGAAAAAGCTGAGGGGACTGGGAATAAGATTTTAAAATGTTTGTTTATTGAAAATAAAATATTTTCAAAAGAAGTTGAATAGAAGTAAATCCAAAATCTTCCACAGGAGTTCCAAATATCAGTTTCTTAAATACAATATGGATAAGGAGGCTTGGCAAGATAACAAATCGTCTAGAAAAGATCTGGTGAGATCATGTAATCCTAAGATTCCTGTTGAGTTGTCAGTCATCCCAAGTGGTCCAGGAATACTAAAAGAATGATATGGAGTCAAGGAAGCTAAAATAATCTCAGGCTTTGTTCAGAAAGACATCATATTCAGGACAAGAAAGATCACTGCCCCATTTAGACCACATCTGGGATATTGTGTTCATTTCTAGGACCTACATTTCAAGGATACTGATGATCTGGAAAACATCCACAGCATAGGAACATACAAAGCGTTCACCAAGTGTGTTAACATATCCCAAAAGAGCATTTCCACTGGTCTTTTCCCTACAGGAAAGTATCATTCAAAAGGGTACTCTTTAAATTTATGGAAACACACCAAATTCATTCCCTGCTAAAGTCCACGATCCAGAGCTATCGAAAAGTCCAATGCCCAGCACTCAGTACATTGGCCAGCAAATAGTAAATGTTTAATAAATGCACATTGACCCAATGGGTTATTATCAGGAGGTAGTAAAATTTCTCTTCATTAGAGGTTTCTTTGAGTTTTTTGGTAAAGTGAAATTTTTTTCTAGATTGCTTGAGATCAGCTTTTCAGTTCTGCAATTTTTTGAAATTCTGTAAAAGAAAAATACACAAATCATATACTCAATCACTACCAGTTTGATTTGTAAAACCAAAACTATGGAGCTTAGACTATAACATATGAGATAACCAAAACTCTGAGATCAGGCCAGCAAATTAAAATTGCACTTAAAATGGCACATAACTGAGAATACACAAGCATACTAATACATTGTTGGTGGAGTTGGGAATTGGTCCAAATATTCTGAGAGAATATTTGGAATTATGCTTTTAAAACAAAAGATTAAAATGTCCATAACATCAGAAATTCTGTTACCAGACTTAAAACCCAAGAAGGTCAAACGTAAAATGATTATACTATACTAAAATATTAATTTCAGTGGGTTTTTTATGATACCAAAGAAATAGAAACAGCAAGTACCTGTCAAGTATAAAATGGCAAAACAAATTGTGACACATAAACATAATGAAATATACTTACATTATGAGAATTCAGTAGGAAAGAAGACATATCAAATAATGCACAGGAAATTAAGCAGAAAAAAAGATGGCAAAATATACAATGACTACAATATAAACATTATAATAACCACACTTGGCTCTGGAGACAAGTTAAGAAATTATACCTCCTCCTTCCTTAATTGCAAAGGTGGGGGAGGTATGGGTGTGGAATATCTTGTATGCTGTCAAACACAGTTAGTTGAATATGCTAAACTGTTTTGTTTTCTTTATTAATCTTTGTAACAAGGGAAGTCTTGCTGAGTAGAGGAGGGAGGAGATATATTCAAAACTGACAATGTTGTAAAAAGAAAAGACCGATAAAAAATTAAACACGCTATTAAAAATAAGAATAAACATAGAGCAAAAAATAAAAAAAGATTGAAAAAAAGAGCCAAATTCTGCACAGCATGAAAATTCAGATCCTCATCACATTGGGAGAAGGGGTCTCCAAGAACTCCATCTGACACTTCAGGGTCTTCTTCTCCAAGGAACTTGGGCACACAGCAAATAACAGCAGATATCACCTTCCAGGGGAATAGAGGACAGCATATCTCAGACTCTGGGCTAAGTCATAGTCATTACTATCATTTATTATTTACATAGAGCCTTGAGCAAAGATAGCGACTCACAAAACATGAAATAAAGGTCTCTCTCTACAGGGGCTAGCCTTGAAATTTAAAAGAAAAAAAAAAAAAAACCAGTGAGCCCCAGGTAATGATTAAGCACCTGGTCATAGAGGCCAGAAGAACTAATTTTCAGTGAAATTTAAGAATGAAGAACCATCCAAAAGTTTTGGAGGATGAGGTAAATAAAGAGGGAAAGGAAAAGGAAAAAGAGTACAATGTCATGGAAACTCAGGCTCAGATGTTCTCCCTCTCAAAAGAAGGTAAACTCCTTGAGGGAAGGGATTGATTTATTTTTATCTTTCTATCCCCAGAACTTAGCAGGGTGACTGGAACATAGCCACTTAACAAATGCTTTTCCACTAAGGTAGTCCTCCAGGAAAAATTAAGTGGCTTCTTAGAAGGAAGCCAAAGATCCCCAAATTACCCACAGAGCCTCACTGGAAGCACTCAGATGACTATGGCAAGAAGGCTACAACAAGAATATAGCTAGCATCTATATTCTTGGTGGGAGCTGTCCTAGGATGGATCCTATGTAGTAAGGACATTTCAAATATCCCTCCTTTTACTACAGTTGAGGTCAATGTCGTTCAACCAAGTGAAAAGGGAGAATATGGAAGGGGCCAAGAAAACTACCAGATCAATGAACCAAATAACAAGCATTCAGTGTGGCCCTAAGATCACACAATTTTCCCAAGTGCCCCAGAATTCTATTACAAATTGTAATCTCAGTTTCTAGCAAAGGGTGGCCCCCCACTTGCAAGGGCAAAGGCCTCTGAAATGGATTAAAACCTAGGGATCACACCAGGAATCCCAAACATCATTAAGGAAGTTTGTATCTTTTACAAATAGTGCAGAGGGTTTCAAATAAATTCTCCCATATTTCAAGGTATTTAATAAAAGAAAAAAAGAGAAAGAGTCAAGTACAATCCCCTCCCCCTCAAAAATACAAAATCTTTTTTTCATCATACTCAGAATAGCCTTCTCCCTCAAGGCAATTATGCTTAGATAAATGAGTTATGAAATATATATGACACTTCTAAGTCAATTTTCCGTATATGCCATTTTTCCATGAAGAAGAAATTCTTATACATTTTGATCCCAATTTGTCAGCTAAATAGAATTGGGGAAAATATGTTGATATTATTAAGCAAATGCTTTTTCATAAATACATTTACCAAATTACACTACAAATGGTCAGAGAACCGTGAGCTAAGTCATAAAGAGTTGAGATAGAGATTGCTTATTAATGTCACTCTCTTCACATATATTTTAAATACCTTTGAGCCTATTACCATCTGTGTATCTTCTACTAATGAGCTGCCGCTTTCCCCAAGAAGGTCAGTCACTTAGCATTGATTAGTTAGATGGAGACTGCCTAATTTCAAAGCCATTAATGAGGCGCTCTCTCATTAACTTGAATCTTCCTCTTGTTAGTGCTAGTAATCTATTAATGAGCCTTTAGCAAAGTCCTGGTGATACTCACTTGCAATTCTAGGCACAGTAGTCAATTCCAGATTAATTGGCAATAACATGGCACTCATATATACATATATTTTTAAAATACTGTGCATCTGTTACAAATCACTGTCATTAAAGTGGGATAATAGCGTGGAAGGATGTGGAAGAAAACCTGTCTCCCTATTTGGCCATCCGGGATCCCAGGAAAATCATTCCGATCGTCTGCCCAAGTCAAACTTCCTGGAACACCTGGTTTTACCTTCCCTGTCAGTTCCTTAAGAATAATCACTTCCTCTCTCTTTCCCAAAAGAACCTCAATGGGACAAAGAAATCAAATAAATCGGCTGGTCAGCGCCCAGTGCTATATCAGCAACCAAGGTCATAGATTATATTTTCATGAAGACCACATACTTACAATTGGTTTTCATGGCCATTGACGGTTAATCTGACCTTCCTGACCATTATGCCAGTGGGTACCACAGGTCATGAGGGCACTCATTTGAGAGAATCTAGTTAGATTGGAACCGATACATTCTCACCACTAGGAAAAGAACTCAAAGGGCATACCCCTTGAACTTATTCATTTTAGAAACTTTATCTTCATGAATAAAGAATGAGATGTTATCTCTCTGCTAAATTTGCTTAGAGGTATCTAAACAACTTCTATGAAAAAACCCCTTCTTCCATTTTTTTTTCATATCACACAGGTGCCCAATGAAAGCCAGTTGCCTCCATTGACAATAGCCGAACTGGTATGTTACACATACACTCTTAGTTGACCGTTTACTTAACAGAGCTTCCAAATGAGGGTCCACAGACCCTGGGGTTCCACAAATAGATTTCACAAAGTCCATGAACTTGAATAAGGAAAAAAAAAATTAAATCTTTATTTTCACTGACCTTTATTTTTTTTTTCATTGAAATCTATCAATTCCTTTAATTCTAAACAAAAAACAATTCTGGGAAGGAGTTCATAAGTGTCACATAAGTGCAAGAAAGTTAAGAATCTCTACTCTAAAATGTAAAAGATCTAATGCAACCCCACCGTACCTTTCTCCATCTCTAATTGGTTATATCCAGTTCTCATACAACCAGCTTAAGGTCAAGTTGGCAAATCTTATACTAAAATCTGGAATATTCTTGGCCTTCTCTCTATACCCTTTCAATGCTCTCGCCAATTCAGTTGTCTGGATTACTCACTCTTGTCCTATCTGTTTTATTTCATTGTGAAAAGTGATTTTCATTAATTATCAAGTCCTTGCATCTAAGTTGTCTTTGTGATTATATCAGTTGTTCTCCTGGTTTTGCTCACTTCTCTTTGAATCATTTCGCACAAGACTTTCCACGTTTCTCTAAAACCATTCCTTTGGCCATTTCCTACACAATAGTATTCCCTTATCTTTATATGAGACACATGTTTTTAGACATTGCCAATATGGGAGTTTGACCATCCACGCTTGCCAGAAGAGTTGTGTTTTCTTTTTTCCCCTCTACCTGGGGGCAAGAGGATGGGATAGTACAGAGGTAGAAAAGAGAAAAAAATAAATGTGCTCAATGAAAGAACTAACTTTGTTTAAAGAGAAGAATCCATTTATCATGATCATGACCATGATGATAATGATGATGATGATGATGACAATATTCCCTCTCATCCTCATTCAATGATCCATTAACTAAGCTAGTGAGCATATGGTGCTTCTATAAGGCCTAAGCCATAAATTCTATCCCTAGGTGAGGTTATTAGCATCTATTTTCAAGGGACCACAGGCCACATTCCTGACCCTGACCAGCTAGTGAGACTATACTCAGGAGTAAATATGGGCAAGGGCATCACAAGAACCAAACAAAGGAGTTCCAAATCCTTCCTTGCTGGCACATCAACATAACAGCACTAGAAGGTTCTATTGTGTATCTGTAGTTCTACTATAGAACCGTGTGTCAAGTTCTACTATGTATCTATACCATAAGTGAAGCAATCTATGGCTGGGAAGCTCAGGCTTGCTAATCTTGATTCCAGTCAATAAAATAGAAACATTAAGAAATGCTCTCATTTCTTAAGCGCAGTTCTGAATGCTGAGGATGCAAACACCCTTCGAGCAATGAGCTTCCATTCTAATTAAGGTACAGAGAGGATACAACATGTACCCAGATAAGAAAATAAATGAGATATGTAGAGAGTTAATATAAAGTGCTTTCAAGGGGATAGGAGAGCACGAAGAACTTGGTGGGAGACCAAGGAATGATGGGGAAAGACTTCCTATAGGAAGTGGTACCCAGGTTCTTTTTACCTTAAAGGAAGCTGGGAAACAAGATAGAAGCGAAGAGGAAGGGCATTCCAGGCATGAGGGAGTATCTATACAAAGACATGGAGGAAGGGGATGGAATGCTATGTTTAGGTAACAGCAAGCAGCTCATTTTGGCTGAATTATGTGTAGGGAAGAGTAATGTGCAATCGGTCCAGAAAAATCGCCTGGAGCCATACAATAAAAGGCTTTAAATAAGAAGCAGAGGAGTTTGTATGTGATCCTAGAGGCAAGTAGAAATACCTGATGCTTCCTGAACAGCAGGGAGTAACATGGTCAGCAAGTACTTTAGGAAAAACAATTTGGCAGCTGTGGATTGGAAAAGAAAACATGTAGAGGTTGGAAGAACAATTAAGAGGTCATTTCATAAATCCAGCCAAGAAATGATGAGGGTCTGAATTACGAGAAGTAAAAGAGTTGCTGTGTGAGTGGAGAGATAGGGGAGAGAGAGAGAAAGATTTCATGGAGGAAGCCCTGCTAGGATTTGGCAAAAGATTGGAGGAAGGGGATAAAGAATCAAGGATGACACTGAAGTTGGAGAACTGGTTACTAGAAAGATAGTGGTGCCCCTGAGAGAAAGACAGAAATCTGGAGATAGGGTGAGTTTGACATGAGATATTTAAGCACTGTGCTGTTCACCTGAGGAACAAACACAAGTTCCTTCTCTCCAACAGGTCACATCAATAACAACACTAGTTCTGCTACCATTACCAACACCTAGGCCGATGCCATCACCAACCCAACACCTCAATGCCGTTACCGATACCCCAGTGCCATCACCAACACCCCAATGCCATCAGCAACACCTCAATGCCACCACCAATACCAACACCCCAATGCCATCACCATTACCCCAATGCTGTCACCAACACCAAAGTCAGTGCCATCACCAACACCAAGGCCAAGGTCAGAGCCATCACCAACACCAAAACCCCAATGCAAACACCAACGTATCAACTGAAACATCCAATGCCAGTATCAATATTTCATAAAGAACAGATGGAAAATAAGGGTCAGGGGAGAAGGAAGAGAAGTATGAGAGTCAGTCTATAAATGAAGTGCAACGTGAATGAGATTCCTCCAGTAAGGTAGTTCCCCAAAACAGAAGAATTCCTTCCCAAGTCTGGTAAGTTGAGTCAAGAAGGTTTTTAGGGGGAAGATGATGAGTTCTGGTTTGGACATTCTGAATATGAGATGCCTAAAAACACCTAGTTGGAGGTGAAAGATGGGAGCTCAGGAGAGAAGGACTAGGACTACATTTACAGATTTGGAAGTCAAGATAAGTCATTTATTAAGCACTTAGTAGGTGACTGAGGAGAAACAGAACATCTCATACAGGACCAAGGCAGTGCCAATTGCCTGATTACAATTTACCAATTTTTGCCTATTTACTAGTATTAGTATTAATATCTTGGATGTCGTCAGAAAAGAAAGGCAAGACTTAGAAGTGCTGTAAAATGGATGCGGAAACAGATGCTCCACATACTTCTTGGGGCCCGTTTCCTCATTTGCAAATAAGGAACATGGCACTTGTACTGGAATAGATCATTTCACAGAAACTCTGGGTCTGAAAGCCAACCTGCACTCTAATAAGCTCCCTTCCCCAACAAGTCACCATCCAATCACTCTATTTGAAGATACCTGGGAATCTTAATCCCCTGGCAAATTAAGCTACTGCTAAAAATGAGGAGCGAAAGCCCTGGAGCATAAACAAGTCAATTTCACAGTTGACCCTGCCCCCATAACCCCTAATGGTCAAGCGCCAACAGTGACTACCTGAAAATTAAATATAAATCTTGCCAAGTCGCCTTTTTTTTTCCTTTCCTGATTCATCTCCAGAGTAATATATAGCTCGTCTTCCCATTAGCCTATTAGAAACACTAAGCATGCTTAGAAGAGTAAATGATCGATGGGGTTTGAAAGGGTGAGAGACAATAAAATGATAAACTGTACACCCTAGGGGTGACTCAGTTACGAGGATCAATTTAACTCTCAGTGCAAAGACAAGCAATCATTTCTACAAGATCCAGCTCTGATCAGAGAAAATGGGAGGAGGAAATGGGAGGGAAGGCGTAACAACAGTCTTACCTAGGGCACTAAACTGACTATATATAACAGTGATGGCAATAATGAGAATAATACAGTTCATGCTGAGATGGTGACTTATTGTTTACAAAACCATTTTCTCAAAACGCTTCCATGGGATAAGTAGTACAAGGATTCTTACATCTGAATTTTACAAAGGAGGAAATGTGGGCTTGGAGAAGGGTGACTTGTGTAGGATCACAC
Organism: Sminthopsis crassicaudata; assembly: GCF_048593235.1. Classification (NCBI taxonomy): domain Eukaryota; kingdom Metazoa; phylum Chordata; class Mammalia; order Dasyuromorphia; family Dasyuridae; genus Sminthopsis; species Sminthopsis crassicaudata. Next base: position 62,067,396 of record NC_133623.1, on the reverse strand, counting down.
TAAGTGGGAAGATTAGGATGTGAAGTTCTATCTTTCAAGACTAAGTCGAATAATTTTTAAGTTATCACAGAGATCTTGTGATGAAGAGAGCCATCTACATCCAGAGAGAGGACTGTGGGAACTGAGTGTGGATAACAACACAGCATTTTCACTCTTTTGTAGTTGTTTGCTTGCATTTTAATTTTTTTTTACTTTTTTTCCTTTTGATCCGATTTTTCTTTCTTTCTTTCTTTATAATTTTATAATTATACATTTTTTGACAGTATATATATATGCATGAGTAATTTTTTAAAATATTATTATCCCTTGTATTCATTTTTCCAAATTATCCCCTCCCTGCCTCCACTCCCTCCCCCCGATGACAGGCAATCCCATACATTTTACATATGTTACAATATAACCTAGATACAATATATGTGTGTAAATACCATTTTCTTGTTGCACATTAAATATTAGATTCCGAAGGTATAAGTAACCTGGGTAGAAAGACAGTAGTGCTAACAGTTTACATTCACTTCCCAGTGTTCCTTCTCTGGGTGTAGTTATTTCTGTCCATCATTGATCAGCTGGAAGTGAGTTGGATCTTCTTTATGTTGAAGATATCCACTTCCATCAGAATACATCTTCATGTTGAAGTCTATAGTGATCTCCTGGTTCTGCTCGTTTCACTCAGCATCAGTTGATGTAAGTCTCTCCAGGCCTCTCTGCACTCCTCCTGCTGGTCATTTCTTACAGAACAATAATATTCCATGACCTTCATATACCATAATTTACCCAACCATTCTCCAATTGATGGACATCCATTCATCTTCCAGTTTCTAGCCACTACAAAAAGAGCTGCCACAAACATTTTGACACATACAGGTCCCTTTCCCCTCTTTAGTATTTCTTTGGGATATAAGTCCAATAACAGCAATGCTGGGTCAAATAGTATGCACAGTTTGATAACTTTTTGGGCATAGTTCCAAATTGCTCTCCAGAATGGTTGGATTCTTTCACAACTCCACCAACAATGTATTAGTGTCCCAGTTTTCCCACATCCCCTCCAACATCCATCATTATTTGTTCCTGTCATCTTAGCCAATCTGACAGGTGTGTAGTGGTATCTCAGAGTTGTCTTAATTTGCATTTCTCTGTTGATCCGATTTTTCTTGTGCAGCACAATAATTGTATAAATATGTACATCTATATTAGATTTACATAAATATATTTACCATGTTTAACATATATTGGATTATTTACCATTTAGGGGAGGGGAATGGGAGGAAAGGGGGGGAAATTGGAACACAAGGTTTTGCAAGGGTCAGTGGTGAAAAATTATCCTTGTGTATGTTTTGAAAATTAAAAAAGCTTCAATAAATTTTTTTCAAAAAGTTAACATACAAGCAGTGGTGCACTAGGGAGTTTAAACAGCTAGCAGCCCACAAGAGCCAGTTATTACATTTTCAGTGTGAGACTTTAAACTTCAGATATTGGCAAACAACAAATTGGGGGAATGTTTATTGTTTTGCTGATTGTCTAGATTTAAAAGAAAGTGATGGAGAAAATGTTAAGGATGTATGTCATGTGGATTATAGGGCAGTCAGGTGGCACAGTAGATAGATTGCCAGGCTTGGAGTCAGGAAGATAGGATTTCAAATCTGGCCTCAAACGCTTATCAGCTAAGTAACCCTGGGCAAGTCACTTCACCCTGTTGCCGAGAAAGAAATGACAAACTGCTCCAGTTTTTGTTTTTGTTTTTTGTTTTTTTGTTGGGGTTTTTGTTGTTGTTTTTTTGTCAAAAAATCCCAAATGGTATCACAAAGAGTCAGACATAACTGAACAACATGCATAGAAATTTTTGAGAGTTTTTTGGTGAATTCCCTTACTTCTACATTACTCCCCAGCACTCTCTAGCCATCTAGTAATCCACACGGGCCATCTCACCTTCAGCCTGTCATCCTTGGGCTCCCAACCTGAGCAGAATGATATGGAAAGATTTATTGGAGTTCCATCCATCAGCAAGCTTGAGTAACCAGAATTTTTGCACCATTGTAACAATGCAAAATAAGGCTCATAATGATAATCTTGAGCTTGTGCAAAATTAAGAAATATCTTCTAAATCTTGAAGCTAAGAGGCATTGACAATAGTGGAGTTTATAGGCAAAAAAAAAAACTCAGGAGCCAAGACATCTGGGCTCCAATTCTAGGTCTGAGAAGTTTTGGCCAAGTGACATTTTAGAACGATGTCCTCATCTGTGCAAGGTAAAAATTACACTAGATCCCATGTTCTTAAACTGTGCTTTACAATTCCATATTGGGTCTTGTAATTAAATGTGAGAGTGATGAATTGTGATTTATCATCGGGAAATGTTTGAATTGTTTGTGTGCATGTATATAGATACATGTGTGTGTTTGTCTATAAAATTTTATCTACCTTTGCGCTCAGGGTCATGTAAAAATTTCCTGAGTAAAAAAAATTGTGTGAGTAAAAAAAGTTTTAAAAGTCCTGCATTAGATGACTCCCCTCATCCTCATTCAGACTTATCTAAACTCTAATCTTCTAGGATTCTAATTCTTAGAACACTGGCAGTTTACATGTGGCACATGAAGTGTGACTACACATTAATGAGGCTGAAAGAAACAGGAGAATTTAAGCTTCAAAATGTGTGTTGTTCTTCCAAGTAGTCAGTGTGAGAAGTGACAGATCATAGGATCCTAAAGCTAGAAGGGTAAGGCCTTCATTTTACAGAGAAGGAAACTGAGACCCAGGTAGGTGAAGTGAGTTGCTCAAAGTCACATCCATGATCAAAACATTAGAGAAGTAAGGGAGCTCAGGGGCCATTTTATATATGAGGAGACTAAGGCATAGCAACATGAAATAACTTGTCTAACCACATAAGCAGTAAGCACAGAGACAATATTTGAACCCATATTCATGGCCCCCAGGTGCATCTCTGTTGGGTAGAACTCTAGAATGGGAAACAAAGAGACCCATTTTCCTTGAGTTCAAATCTGACCTCAGACACTTGCTAGCTGTGTGACCCTGGGCAAGTTTGTGTTAGTTTCCTCACACTGAAAATGACCTGAAGAAGGAAATGGCAAACCACTCTAATAAATAGCTCTACCAAATTTTTTTCAAATTAAAAAAAATACCTAAATAGAGTCATGAAGACTTCAACATGATTGGACAACCAAGAGCACCTTTCCATCCAAATTAAGTATTCTTTCAACTATATTGTAAAGTTTCTCAAATTAATTTATATCAACCTCCTGACCCCCTCCACCATCATCACCACTTACATCCAGTCATTCTTCTTCCTCTAAGTTGATACTTTGTTTTTAACTAAGCTGGATTCCCCATCCAGGCTACTTGACCAGATAATGAAATTTGTTTTTCTCATCTCCAAAATCAAAAGAACGATAAACTGGATGCTAAAATGAAATGTCAAACATTTAAAATATCTATTTGGATCAACATACACTTATGAAGCCAAATTGGCTCACTGGCTGTTTATTAAGCCTTTGTCCATTATTAAACCTATGTATAGGCTATACCACATGCTGAGAATGTATTACCTGCTCTTCTCTTCTATCTCCAAGTTTCCTTAAAAGTTCAGCTGCCATCTTTCAAGAGTGGTAGAACAGATTAGATACACACAATATAATAAGCAAGACCTATAGTAATCTAATATTTCATAACTCCCCAAACTCCAGCTTCTGGAATAAATTCACTATTTGACAAAAATTGCTGGGAAAACTAGAAAATAATATGTCAGAAACTCGGCACAGATCTACATCTCTCATGAAAACCAAAATAAGGTCAAAATGGGTACATGATTTGGGCATAAAGGATGATACCATAAACAAACAAGGGATAATTAACCTATCAAATCTTTGGAGAAGGGGGGAATTTATGACCAAAGAAGAACTAGAGAACATTATGAAAGGCAAAATGAACAACTCTGATTATGTTAAATTAAAAATATTTTGCACAAACAAAACCAATAGAAACAAGATCAAAAGGGAAAGGGAAAAAACTCTACAGCCAGTTTCTGATAAAGATCTCATTTCTAATATATATATATATATATATATATATATATATATATATATATATATATATATATATATATATATATCTGAAGAACTGTATCAACTTTGTAAGAATACAACTCATTCCCCTAATTGATAAATGGTCAAAGGATATGAACAATTTTCTGATGAAAAAATTAAGGCCATCTATAGTCATATGAAAAAATGCTCTAAAATCACTACTGATTAGAGAAATCCAAATTAAAACTCCGAGGTACTACCTCACACCTCTCAGACTGGCTAAGATGAGAGGAAAAAATAATTATAAATGTTGGAGGTGATGTGGGAAACCTGGGACACTAATACATTGTTGGTAGAATTGTAAACTGATCCAGCCATTTGGAGAGCAATTTGGAACTATTCCCAAAAAGTTATCAAACTGTGCATACCCTTTGATCCAGCAGAGTTGCTACCGGGCTTATATCCCAAGGAAATCTTAAAGGAGGGAAAAGACCCACATGTGAAAAAATGTTTGTAGCAGCCCTTTGTGTAGTGTCAAATTGTAAAACGAGTAGATCCTCATCAACTGGAAAATGACTTGAGTAAGTTGCGGTATATGAAGATAATGGAATATTGTTCTGTAAAAAATGATGAACAAGCTGATTTTAGAAAGGCCTGGAAAGATTTCCATGAACCGATGCTGAGCGAAACAAGCAGAATCAGAATCACTGTCCACAATAATGGCAAGAACGTGTGATGATCAACTATGAAAGACTTGATTCTTCTCAGTGGTTCAGTGATCTGAAACAATCCCAATAGACTGAATAGAAAAACACCATCTGCATCCAGAAAAAGAACTTAGGAGACTGAATATAAATCAACACATTCTAGGTTCACTTCTTTTTACTGTTTTTTTTTTTTTTTTATTTTCCCTCTCCCATGGTTTTTCCTTTTTGCTGATTTTTCTCTTTCAACATTCATGAAGCAATGTGTGTTAAAATATTTTTTTTTAAAAAAAGAAAAGGGCTAGTGAATATATGATCTAGTACCTGGAACAGAGTAGTGCTTAAATAATTAAAAATAAGATATACAGTAACCTTTTCATACTTTGATTTTTTTTTCCCCTAAAGCTCCTCACAAATATTTTTTCCCATCAGACCTTGTAGTTTATAGTGCTTTGTTGCATAGGCAGATTGCTTTATTTTGAATTTCAATTTCATGTTTTCACTGAAGACGATGCAAAATCAATCTGCAATCACAGAATAAACTGACTTGAAATAAATTCACATACACTTTTTTAAAAAATTGGATCGAATGCTTGACAGTCACTGTCTTCAAATATCTGAAAGGATATCACATAGAAATATGATTAAAGGTATTTTCTCTTACTTCCTGAAGCAATTACTACTATCTATGGGTAGACATAACAGGCAGATATATTTTAGCTCCATATAGAGAAGAACCTTTAGAATTGGTTAATTCCAAAATTAAATTAAAATGGCAACTAGGTGGCACAGTGGATAGAGCACTGGCTCTGAAATCCAGCTTCACACAATAGCAGTATGAGCTTGGATAAGTCCCTTAATCCTTTTTGCCTCAGTTTCCTCATAGGTAAAATGATCTAAAAAGGAAATGAGAAACCATTCCAGGATCTTTATTAAGAAAATTCCAAATGGGGTCACAAAATGACTGAAAAGAATGAACAATAATTCCAAAGAAGGAATGAGCTCCCTGTCAGTAAGTCTTCAAGCAGACATTCAAATGTCAAAGTATGGATAAAAGGTTAGTTTAAATGGCTAATGGTCATTTCCAACCCAGAATATGAGAATCTAAAAAAAGTCCCATAATCTTATGGTTTCCTATGAATCTCTCCTCTAAGAATGGCCCAGCCCAAAACATTTAGCTTGACTAAGGTGGCTTAAGACATCCCTGATTTATTTCACTTTGCATGACAAATTCTGAGTTGAATTTTTTGAATGCTTGGGTCTATGTAAATTAACCTGTAATCCATGGGTTTCTAGAAAATCAACATGGTAATTAATGCAAAGTGATGCAAAATAATGTATCTCCTGAGTTATGGTGGGAAAAATCTGGTAGCCTTCCCAAGCGGACATTCAAAGCCACATAAATAAGATAGACTGTGAACATGGTGGGCCAGAGCAGTGACGCCTGACAAGTGATGATGAAGACTGTGCTAAAATAATGGCTATATGGAACCCTGCCCCAGGACACTTGTGGACCATTCGGTCCCCACTGGCAAAGTCCTTGAATACTACAGAGACAACAAGCCAAGTCACTGAGAGCTGGAGACAAAGGAATAAAAGGTGTCCATGGCTACACAGAAAAGAGGCCAAAAGGCAGATCCACGAGCTGTCTCTTCTCTCCCTTGGCTCACCTGAAGGAGAAGGAGTGGCAGACCAGGTCAGACACCAGCTGGGCAGCAAATCACTTCGAAGGTAACATTTGGGCCTTGGCCGAGGAAACAAAAAAGACCCTGGCAGATAGAAAACCTAATTCCCAAACAAGTCTTGTTTCTGACAACCAATGATCAAAGGCCCTAGAAATGTTCCAAACCCAACTTCCTGGCTCCGACAGGGCAATTAACTGCACCTTTGGTCACTGCCACTCTTGGAATGGTGTACAAGGCAAGGGCTCACCTTGAAATACAAAATTATGGGGGCAAAGAGAAACAGTTGGCTATTGGACTTAGAATAAATACTTCCAGGGGAACCCTTTCACCATATGGGAGTTTTTCACCTTGTGTTCAATATTTAATCCAGTTTTCCACTCGGTTAAATCTCTTAAATCCTCAGTTCAAATTAACAGTGTTTTCACTCAACTATGGCATTAAGAGAAACAGAGCCAGGCCGAATCAAAGGCTTTGCCAGGGAAAACGCAACAACAATGCCAGCTAGAAAATATACAAACAGAACCACAAGGCAACCGGGGTGACTGGGGATTTTGGGGGGAAGGCACTGTCTGGGATGGTAAGGGATAGGAGTGGAGAAAGGAAGATGTCAAAGCACTGAGGAACTAGGAGGAAGTAAAAGGTAAAAAAAATATTATGGCTGTAATAAGCATTTATTAAGCACCTACTATATATCACATGCTGATGATAATAAGAAAAAGCAAAAACAGGTCCTGCCTTCAAGGAGCATAAACTCTAATGGGGGAAGCAAGGGTTGCAAACCATAAAGATACAGAATGATGGAAGGTACAACTTCCACACTGTGGATAACATAAGCAAAAGTAGGGGGAAAGGTCACATAAAAAGTAACTTCCACACTGTGGATAACATAAGCAAAAGTAGGGGGAAAGGTCCCACATAAAAAGTAACTGCCTCCTGCTGCTGATGATTATCAAATTCGACCGAGCACATCATTCGGCTTTATCTTCGACCCAAAAAATGAAGTACAAACCTATCCACATAGTCCCATACACTTAAAATATGGCCAGTGATGCAGGATCACAGGATTTACAATCGGAAGGGATTCAGATGCCAGCTGTTTCAATGTTCTCATTTTGAAGTTGAGACTGCTATGGGTTAAAAAGAAAAATGACTTGGCAAAGGTCATATAAACAATGGCATCGAGTAACAGAGATGCTTTAATGTGGTGAGAAGAGGAAGTGAGTTCTTAACCCTCTATGGGGAAATTTCTTCCCCTGTAAAGTGAGGGAGGTAAACTAGATTTCCGCTGACATTCCTCCCAGCTCTAGAAGCACAGTTTTATAGCACTGATTGTGTTAGAAATTAAGAAGCAGCAATAGGTGTAATAATAATAATAATAATAATAATAATAATAATAATAATGATGATGATGATGATGATGATGATGATGATGATGATGATGATGATGATAGGTGCAAACAGGTTCTTGCCCTATGGAGCAGGCAGCCCCAAAACTGAATCTTTGACCAGAGGAACTAATCCACAATAACTTCCTCCAAAGTGAATGCAGAAGATGGCTGGGGGAAGAAGACCTTGAGACCGCGGATGGGGTGGACTTCATTTTCTAATAATCAATCATACAATTGTGTGATCACGAGGTTGAGAATTGGAAGAAAGCGAAGAAGCCATTCAGTCCAAGGCAACTGGCATTTGGCTTCTTCAACCTGCAATCCTGTTAAGCAGGAGCAGTTCTCCACTTGTACCATCTGACATAGTGTTATTGCTTAAAATAAAAAAAAAAGTGGGGAAAAGGAGAGAATAGCAATGCAAAATTATTCTTCGTTCCAGCCTGAAAGAAACAATCAAAACACGAGAGAATCTTATGGAAAAGAAGAATAATGTTCTGGAGACAGGCAGGGGACAGTCCCAGAATAGGCACTCAGCAACAGATGGCATCCATTTGTCTCTGGCCCCGTGACCTACGATGGACCCCATGATTATAAAGAGCTCCTAAGAAACTACACAGACAGCTGGTTGACAGCGAGTTTACCTTTGCAAGCCAGAGAAAGAGACCATCAGGACGAAGCTGATGGCATTACTTGCAGCCTGCTCTAAATGAGGATTTGAGCAGGTTGTGATGGGCTGCAATGTGAGAATCAGGGGCTCTGGAAATTGGGGCCCTGGGGCTAAAAGATCAAAAAAGGCCTCCTTGAAGGTCCCTGAAAAATAAGTCAATCTCCATGCTTTTTTTTGTTTAATATGAGAGCCATTTGGACAGATTCTTGCCTGTGGAGGAAGAAGGAGGAAATAACAGACACATTCTATTTACCCTGGGCTCTCTTCTTGCTGGCATTCTCTGTTCTTTTGTGCTTTCCCACTATAGACCATGTGAGGAAATCACTCTTCACTCTCTGAGTCTTCGAACTTCCAGAGTTAAATAGCGGAGAGTTAGTAGATTAGCTGAAAAGAGTACCATTTGTAGAGATGGTACTGAGGTCAAGTCATTTAAGCAAGTATACTTGAGTCAACAGATCCAAGACTGATAATGTATACACATGTTCCTAATGAGGTGCCGTGGATGGACAGATAAAACATTCCTGGAAAAAAAAAAAACAGCTACCCAAAATATCTCTAAAAACTAAAAAATATCTCCCTGCTGCTAAAAGGACCACCATGTGCAAAAATATTTGTGGCAGCCCTTTTTGTAGTGGTAAGGAACTGGAAACTGAGTGGGTGCCCATCAGCTGGAGAATGGTTGGGTAAATTGTGATATATGAATATTATGGAATATTATTGTTCTGTAAGAAATGAAGATGAGGCAGATTTCAGAAAGACCTGGAAAGACTTACATGAAGTGATACTGAATGAAGTGAGCAGAATCAAGAAAACATGGTACACATTAACAGTAATCCATACAGCCAGGAAGTGCCAAGTGCCTAAGGGCAGATTTGAACTCAGGTCCTTTTGACTTGAGGGCTGGTGCTTTATTCACTGCACCACCTAGCTGCCCCAAAACTTAGGGCTTCTATACAATTTAGTGATCCAAGAAAATTCCAGTAGACTTGGGATGGAAAATGCCATCTGTCTTCAGAGTGAAAACTATAGCGACTAAATGAGGATAGAAGCACATTATTTTCATGATTTTATTTATTGTTTTTTATTTTAATTTTTTCATGGTTTTCTCCTTTTCTTCTGATTTTTCTTTCACAACATAATTAAAATGGAAATATGTTTAAGATGACTTTTCATGTTTAACCTATATCAGATTGCTTGCTGGATCGGAAAGGGAAGAAGTATGGAAGAGAAGGTGAAAAAAAAAAATTGGAACTCAAACCTTACAAAAATGAATCTTTACATGTAATTAGAAAAAATAAAAAATAATATTAACCAAAATAAAATAAAACAAAAAGAAATACAGTAAAAAAAAAAAGATATCCTCATATTCTTCCATCGAAAGGCAGCAGATTAGGAAGGAACATAAATACAGATCTCAACATTAAATAAATGTTCAATTTGTTCTATTTTTTATTTGCTTCCCCATATGGACAATAAAGAATCAAAGATAAGTTCTGAGGATCTTCTGCATTTAGAGTATAGAATTAAAAATAAATCTGGAAGAAAGCTCAGAAGCCATCAAATCCAGCCCCCTCATTTTAAAAATAAGGAAACTGAGGTCTGGAGAGAATAAATTATTTGATTTAAATCAGAATGTCTATGGTGTGATTTAAACCTTTGTCTTCTTAGCTGTGTATCCAGTGCTCTATGAATATGCTATTCTCTAAGAAATGATAGTCACAGAATGGCACAGTTGGAAAGGACTCCTAAAAGCATTTAGTTCAACTTCAGCATTTTGTAAATGAGGAAACTCAGTCTTAGACAGGGGAAGTCACTTGCCCAAGGTCATAGGGTATCAGGTAGAGTTAAGATCTCCTAATACCTAGACTGATAACCCTCACACTATGCTACAATAACTCATCATGCCATTTAAACAGTTCTCTACCTGAAAGCATTCTTTATAAAATAGCAAATATTTTAATCAACTCAATTGTCTGTGAATTTTTATTCTGAAAGAATTCATTGGTTTAAAGAACTTTTGTGAGAAAATTGATTATTTTATTGCTGCGTCTCTTTGTTCCAGGGCTCTCTCTTCCCCCCCCCCACAGGTCTTTCTTATAATAAAGATGTGAAATTAATTCAATTCAATGTATTTTTATTAAGTACCTATTGTGTGCCAGGCAATGTGCTAGGAGCTGGGAACAAAGAGACAAAAGCAAAACTGTCCTTGCCAATTAGAAAAGAAGAGCTGGGAAACAATATTTACAGCTAGTGTTTCTATTAAAAGCTTCAAAAGTCTTAAAAGAACTAACTCAGAACTATAAGAATATGTCATTCCCCAATTGATAAATTGAATATTTTTCAGATGAAGAAATTAAAACCATTTTAGTCATAGAAAAAATGTTCTAAATCATAATTAATTAGAGAAATGCAAATGAAGACAACTCTGAGGTACCACTATACACCTCTCAGATAGGCCAACATGACAGAAAAGGATAATGATAACTGTTGGAGGGAGATGTGGGAAAAGTGGGACATTAATGCACTGTTGGTAGAGTTGTGAATTGATCCAACCATTCTGGAGAGCAATTTGGCACTATGCCCAAAAGGTTCCAATAGTCTCCCTATTTGGTCTGTATTCCAAAGAGGGAAAAGAACCCACATGTACAAAAATGTTTGTAGCAGCCCTTTTCATAATGGCAAGAAACTGGAAGTTGAGTGAATGCCCATCAGTTGGGAAATGGAAGAATAAGTTATGGTACATAGATAGAATGGAAAATTATTGTTTTAGGAGAAATGATGAGCAGGCTGATATCAGAGAGACCTGGAGAGACTTACAGGAACTGACGCTGAGTGAAATGAGCAGAACCAGAAGATCATTGTACACAGCAACAGCAAGATTATACGACGATCAATTCTGATAGACATGGCTCTCTTCAACAACACAGTGATTCAAAGCAATTCCAATCGACTTAGGGTGGAAAGTGCTTCTGCATCCAGAGAGAAAACTTGGAGATTGAATGTGGATCGACACATAGTTAATATTTTCACATCTGTTTTATTGGTTTGTTTGTTTTTTTTCTCATGGTTTTTTCCCCTTTTGGTACAATTTTTCTTGTGCAACATGACACATATGGAAATGTTTAAAAGAACTGCCTATATTTAACCCATGTCAAATTGTTTGCTGTCTTGGGGGGGTGAAGGGAGGGAGAAAAACTTTGAACACAAAGTTTCACCAAAAAATGACTTTAATAAAGTCAAAACCTCCAAAGAAACTGCCCTTGCTTTCGAGGAACTTACCTTCTATCAGCTAAGCAAAACAAGTCAACCCATTGATGATATGAGCCTCATTTCACAGCAACTGTTCAACAGCTCTCTGTTGAGAGGAGCAAGACATCTGCTTCACTGACAGGACTCTGAAGTCCAGAATGCTCATGGTGTACCTCTGATTTCTCAAATTCAGCCACGGCGTTTGAGTTCTAATATGAACCGACATCAGTTTGGCACGACGTCCTAAAAAAACTAGTTAGATAGCCGTAGATGGGTACGTGAGTGGATAAATGGCTGGGGACACACACACACGCACACACACACACACACACACACACACACACACACACACACATATATATCCTCCCTTCTAGTCACTATCCTCTGAACTGTTCCCCCCTTTTCCTGTCTCACGCCCACTCCCACATTTCTCTATTGGAACTAAACTAGATTATCTCTGAGGTTCCTTCCAAATATAAAATCTTATCATCTAGTATCTCTCTCAGCACTGGAGAGTTCCCTTCCCTACTCATTAAAATCTACCACAGCCTTCAAGGCCCAGCTGCAGCATCTCTCCCTCCTTAATCCCCAGCCCTATAAAGTCTTTCCTGACTACTCCGATCCATACTGTTGAGAGCCTGGGCCTCAGTTTCCCCATCTGTAAAGTGAGCGATTTAGACTAGATGATCTCTGAAGTGGGCTTTAGGCAAGTCATTTCCCATCCCTGGGCCTCAGTTCATCTCACATGTAAAATATGGATAAGTCATGATAGAGAGACAGAAGAGAAAATACTCTCAAAAATATCTGTTTCATGAGGATGTGAAATCACAAAGAACACAAGGGATACGGCAGGAAGAATATACATTTCTACTGCAGGAACATTCTGCAGAGACCAAACAACAAAACAAACACTTAATGCAAACCTATCCTACACTATTCAGCAGACCTAGAAATTAACTGGTTTGCATTTTGTAGTAAGTATGAATGTGACCTGGCCCCAGCTGCAGCCCCAGTGCTGTTTCAGCTGTTTTCTTAGGCAGACTAGATGGCTGTGCTTGTAGTACACCATGTATTATGGCTCCTTTTGTTTGCATATCTCCTGGAATCTGGAAGGTTTCCAGCAATCAGCATAAGATTGAGAAAAAAAAAAAAACAATTATATTCTTTTCTAAGTCATAAGACTATAAAATTACAGCTGTAGATCTGGAAGGGACCTCAGGTCATCCCGCCTGACTTGTTTGTTTTTACAGAAGGAAACTGAGGTGCAGGGAGGGTAAGTGACTTGTCCAGGGTCATACACTAAATCCAAAATCTAGAAGAGATCTCAGAGGCCATCTATTCCAACCCTCTCACTTTTCAAAGGAGGGAACTGAGTTCAAAGGAAGTGAAATAACATGTCCAAGTTCTCATTGGTTCTAAGCACCAGAAGTGGGATTTGAGCCCAGGTCCTCTTTTCATTGTATTGTGCTACCCAATATTTGACAGGAAAGGTGCAATGGTTCCTTCTTCATTCATTGCTCACCAGAACCCACAGGAAGCTATAATCCTGGCTATCTCAGTGATACAGATCTCTTCTTATCAAGAAGTACTCAAAAACTCTTCAAACAGACTTCACATCTAAGTTGTGATTACCCGGATCAGAATCATCCCCATTATTCCCGACATCGTTATCAAGCATTCATCTCCCAACATCTTTCAAGTTCTCCACTCACACACGGCAGGCCGTCTTCTCTCCCCTCAGCTATTAGAAGAGCCTCTTAATAAGACTCCTTGCCCCAAATTGCTCCCCACCTCCATCCAGCCCCAAAGGAGCTGCTGAAGGAATTTTCCTAAAAGTACCGCTCTGACTCCATCCCCTTTCTAATCAATAAACTCTGTGGCTTCTTTATTGCCTCTAAATAAAAAGGTCTCATCTCTGGAAATTAACCTGGCTCCTCCCTGCACTATTATAAGTCCTCTCTGAGGTTAGGGTTCCTCAAAGTTTTGTGTCAGGGACCCTAATAGTTTGGTGAAATCTATAGACCTCCTTCTAAGAACAATGTTTTTAATTAAATAAGATATCTAGGATTATCAAAAAAAAAAAAACTATACTGAAATACAGCTGTCAATTTTTTTTTTTAATTCTTAAGTCCCAGCTAAAGAACTCCTGCTCAATGACTATAATTTTCAAAGAATATCAACTTGTATTGACAGAAGGAGTCTTTCCTTTTAGCACTGAAATCACATGCCAATATCATTAAGAATATAGATTTATACTTAGAGCTCTTTAACTATCTGAGGCCCAGGAACCTCCCTCTCAACTGGCCACCATGCAATATTATTTAGTGAGAGTTTTTTTATTAGATGTTATTAAACATTCTTTCAAAAGAGAAATTGACTGTAACGCCGCAGTGAGCGAACATCACCAATTCTCCTGTGGCGCAAAGCAGAAGCGTTGGGCTACAAGTGGAAGGAGTATGATGGGAGGCAGCGAATCAGAAAAGGAAGGAGAAGGGAACAAAGTGGTGCTTGAAGCCAATCCATTCTCGGCAACACTCCTGGGCCTCTTTGTTCACATCTCTAGGGCTCAGAGAAGCTGAAATTCTATAATTTCACCTCCTCTCTCTTCCCAATTGTAGATATCAACAAACATGAAAAACAGGACTTGTTAAAAGAGATTTTTTTCCATAACAATTTCTATTCTGAAGGGCTGATCATTCCTCACCCTACATCCTAGCTGTAGAGAAAGGACACAACCAAAAGCCAAAAAAGATACTCATAAACTTTGAGAGAGATGTAGCAAAAAGGGGTGCTATGAAAGTTACCTACTTTTTAAATCATACTGGGAATCCACTGAGAAGCCATTCTCCTTTACCTGTTTTATAAGTGCTTCTCTCCCCATAAACCTAGTTTTTCCAAACTATAATCTGAGTACACAGCTGGCTACTTTAATAAGGGTGTGGAGAGTATTGGGAGGAAAGGGGGAGTATATATTCTATTTGAATCCAACTACTGCAGTACAAATGGCTTTTTTGATGTTTGATTCATTTTTCCTTTCTGACACTGCCTGAACCGTTAGAATATAGTCAAGTGAGAAAAATGGGATCTGGTCCAATAAGCTGTATTTGGTGGTAGATAATCTCCCCGACTGTTTTATCTCAGTGATAGTCCATTCAAAGCAAGATTAAAAGTGAAAATGTTACTAGAGGAAAGAAGGCTTGGAGTAACAGGGAAGCTTGAAAGTAATAGAGAAAAAATATATTTCCTATAATATATACAAGGATGAGCGACAATATATAAAATCAAACATACATGTATATACTAGATGAACTACCAATTGATACTCACTTCAAAAGTTAGGAGAGGGAAAGAAGGGGGAAGGGGGAAGGAGAAAATGGAGAGGATGAAAAAGAGAAGAGAGGAAAGAGGAGGGGAGGAGAGGGAAGAGAAGAAAGAAAGAGGGAGGGAGGGAAGGAGGGAGAGAAGAAATAGTAGAAGAGGAGAGGAAGAAAGGGAAAAAGAAAAAATGACAGGAGGCTAGGGGAGGGATAGGGGAGAGGGAGAATGAAAGGGATGGGAATTTACAGAAAGAGAAAAGGAAAGAGAGAGCTGGCAAGGGAAAGGGATAGGAAGAAATAAGAGGAAATGGATAAATAGAGGGAAAGGGACAGATGGAGAAGAGGAAGGAGAAAAGAGTGAAAGAAAAAGGAGAGGACAGGGAGGGAGCAAGAATAGAAAAGGAGGCGGGGTGGAGGGAGCAAAGGTAGGGGGAAAGGAGAGAGAGAGAGAGAAAGAGAAGGAGAAGAAGGAGAAAGGAAAAGGGAGAAAAAAGGAAATGAGAGGGAGAAAGAGAGGGAGCAAGGAAGAAGAGAGGGACAGGGAAAAAAGAGGATGAGAGAGAAGGAAAGGGAAAAGTGAAGAAGAAAGTAAAAGGGAGAAAAAAAGGAGATGAGAGGGAAAAAGAAAGGGAAGGAGGAGGAAAAGAGGATAGGGAGTGAAGCAAAGAAAAGGGATAAGGGAAGAGTCAAGGGGGAAGAGGAAGAGAGGAGGAAAAGGGAAGGGATATTTGATAGTGCAAAGTGGCAATACAATTATGTGACGTCCCTAATTGCTTCCCATCTGGTAGAAGAAAAGGTTTCTGATTGTGTTAAGGCCCAAAAAGCTGCTCCAGAGGGCTGTGTGCAATGCCTGCAGACCACATCAGGCTGCTTTAAGTAGTCAGGATTGGGAGATCTACGTGTGCCGCATTTGTCTTTATGTCAGTGAGCAAGTGCTACTGATCCATTACCTTACCTTTACTTCTTCAGAATCGTTTGGATGGCATCTATGTTATTAAGCTCAATATATTATCAGTTAAAAAGTAATGACACCCTTCAACTATTTCAATGTCCAAGCACAAAGCGAGCTCAAAGTCCCCTCGAGCATCTATCATTTCAAAAAAATATAGACATGAACCCTCTCCGCTAGATTTTGCACTTAATCAGAAAGTCAGGAGTCATATAAATTCCTTTCTGGGAGATAGTGGTCCAGGAGCCAACAGCCATCTTCCTCTGAATCATTTGTTTCCACAGAATAATACATTTCTCAATGTCTTACTAGAAAGATTACAGACAAAAAATCGATTCTTAAGTTCCCATGTATAGTTTGTAATTATAGCTAAAATGTATAATCAAAACTGAAAGATGACATATACATTCAAGTGTTATCAAACAATGATTAAGCGTTGATTGGAATGTCTATTGACTATGGCTAATCTCTTAGCCCGACCCTGGCAGTCTGCCAGCCTCCCTCATCCAGAGAAATTTTTCTTCAGGCAATTAGCTAATACTGCCTAACTCAAAAGCTTTATTTAGACGGATGCCTGTTAGACATTTGGGGCAAAAGTGGGGAATCAAAGCTCATTTGTATTTTTCCAAAGCTTCAATGCTTCCTAGGACTACCTTTGTTCATGAATCGACAACCAATAGGCCAGCATTTGCTCCCATCTGAATATTAACCTCCAACAGAGCACCTTGTCTAGGTAGTCACCTTGTACATAGACAAAGACCTTGTCTAGACAAGGTCTTTGTCTATGTCTGATGTGTTTTGGGTAGAAGCTGTGCCATCAAAGTTCATGTGTCATACAGAGTTCCCCTAGGCAATTAATTTTATCAGAATCTCAATGTATCTCACTTCCATCTGAAACTTTATTTCTCATGGGAGAGCTAGAATACAAGAACTGCTGGTTAAAGACACAATTATAGAGACCAGTTCCATTCCGGATGCTCAGACAACATCCCCAGATCAAGAATGAGCAACTTACCAGAATTCCTCTTTGACACAAACTTCAGATTTGTGCTGACTACCGAACAGATCACAAGAGCCAAGAGAATTGGTGGCTTCATCTTTCATATCCGGGGGTAGCTGAAAAAAAAAAAAAGAAAAAGAAAAGAAAAAATAAGAAGTCTGTTATCATAGTTTGTTGAGTTGCCAAAACTACAACTGTATCTCTACATTTCCAAAAGATAAGCTATATCTTAATCTAGGAGTGTATAGTTTTATTTTTATGCAAAGATGGGAAAACATAAAGATCCAAAGGAACCATTTACGAAGAACTTATCCCTCTGTACCAAACCAGCACCTAATCTCCTTGCCAGGGAGATACAGTAGCCAAATGAAACACTAGTTTAAAAAGTAAACCCATTTATAAGATCTTACAAATATCAAAGATTATGAGTACTATAACTTCCTAAAACAGCTAGGATAAATAAGCAATTTAGCAAGAACATTGTGCAAGACTAAATTAAGCGAGATCATTCTAAAGACATTTAAGTATGAAACCAAAATAATAACAGAGAGACCTAAAAAAATGGAAAAGATCTGTCAAAGATTTCGAGAACACATTCTTTTTTCCATCAAACAACACTGAAGCCATTACAATGGTATTCTTAATTTCACAATCTGTGATGGACGGCACAAGGAAGTCAAAATGAAAAGAAATTAAGATGGGAGGGAAGCTAGACAAAACCATGTAGGAAAATGGTTCTCAACCAAGCAGGAATAAAGGAATAAAGAGAGATGCTAAAAACTATAGAGAGTGGAAAACCATAGATGATACCATGATGAAAGAAGGTAAAGAAGAAGACAGTGATAAGTAATAAAAAGAGATAATGTAATTTTCACTGGTCAAAATTAAAAAAAAAACCCAGTGAATTAATTTTTATGTGCTTACCTTGTATTTTGACTCAAATATGCATGGCAAGCCAAAGAGAATCATGGGAATTTTTTATTCTAAGTCAGGTTGTTGAAGCAAAGAACCATGATCTCAGCTCTGATACAGAATAAAGAAGACTGAATTCTCCTGGGAATATCCTGCCCGTATCTTCATGTCTTAGATGTTCTGGTACTACAGAGACAATTAAATGCTCTTTCATAATAATGGAACCTAGCCCAATGACTACTGGTTTTATGAATGCCTTTTAATCACTGCTGTTGCTATTAAACAGCCTTTACAGCACACACTGAGTCTACTCTAGAAATGTGAAGTATAGGACAAAGAATACAGAGAATTAGCAATGGCATGCTAGGTGGGTGCAGTGGCAAAAGTACTGGACGTGGAGTCAGGAAAACTTGAGGTCAAATATGGCCTTAGATACTTTGTAAACATTAAAGTGATACACAGATACTAACAATTGTTATTATTCCATTAGTGATACAATAATATATCCTAGCATTCCTAAAGAAACAATAATTAGCATTTTTGGAGAGTCCTTTGGAACAATACTATAAATTATGTATGCTTTGATCTTGTAACGTCACTACTAGGTCTATATCACAAAAAGACTAAAGGAAAAGGATCTATATATACAAAAACTTTTATAGCACCTCTTTCAGTAGAGGGCAAGAATTGAAAATTGAGAGGATGTCCACTGTACAAGTTGTACTTTATGATTTTGATATAATACTATCGAGCTATGAGAAATGATGATAATATTTTCACAAAAACCTGGAAATATTTATTTGAACTGATGCGGAATGAGTGAACAAAACCAGGAGAACATTATACATAGTAATAGCAATACTGTACAATGATCAACTGTGAATGGCTTACCTATTCTCATTAATACAATGATTCAAGACAATCACAAAGGTCATGTGATGAAAAAAGCTATGAGCCTCCAGAAAAAGAAATGATATAGACTGAATGTAGATCAAAGCATACTATGTTTCATCTTAATTTTTGTGGGGTTTTTTGGTGTTTTCTTTCACAATTAATATGGAAATACGGATTGTCTTATTACACATATATAAGCTCTATCAAATTGTTTGCTGTCTCATGGAAAGGGGTGGGGAAGCAGAACAACATTTTAATGAATTTTAAAAATTTACATGTAATAGGGGAAAACAACAAATGGGACCATTTGGTACTTAATTAGTTAAGTCTCTTACTATGATGATCATAGGGAATTAGCAAAAAAAAAAAAAATTGGCAACTTTAGGAGAAATAAGTGAGTATACTAGTTAACAGAGAAATACCCAGAGTAGCTTATATGTCCTCAGCAGCAAAAGCACCAAGCCCAGTAACTCCAAATGCAGTCATGCTACCTAAGGTTGGAATATTAGCATTCTTTTCAGAGAGGCAGCCCTGCCAGCTGAATGGGGATACCTTGAAGTCTGGGCTGAAACAGGTAACAAAGCCGATATACAGGCAGCACAGAGATGAGGCAGAGAAACATGGATGATTACTGGTGAGTCTCGGGGGACCTGCTTATGATGCTACATGTACAGGAAAGTACAATGCTCTGAGACTATAGGACTGGAAGTCTTTCAAAGCTAGATATCCAATTTGATGATGCAGAAAGTGATGGTGACACTCATATAAAAACTCTAATGAACTCTCATGAGGAGAAAGAGAAGGCCCTGACTTTGTGTTTGGGTTGAAGAAGCTGCCACAGCGCGATGTAATCAATGGTATGTTGCCTATAGGCCACTTTAGACTGAATCAAGATCTCTGGATTGGGACCGCCGACCACAAGGATGCTGGCAGACTTTCTAGTTTACTATTTATGGAGCTACCTCTTCATAAGCAAAAGGATCAGCCTTCAGCTTGTCAGTCAGCAAATGTTTATTAAGCACAGTGGTGAGTGCTGGGGATACACAGAAAGGCAAAAGGCAGACCTCGTCCCAGAGGAGCTCATGGTCTAATGGGGGAAACAATATGCAAACAGCTGAAAACAGGATAAAATGGAGATAATCGACAGAGGAAAGGCACTAAAACGAATGGGGATTGGGAGAAACTTCCTGTAGAAAGCAGGACTATAGCTGGGGCTTGACAAAAGCTAGAGAAGCTAGGAAAGAGACACGAGGAGTTCAGTATTCAGAATTAGTACATTTGCTCCTGCAACTAAAGGTAGAGTATATGAGGAAGGAGAGCATGATGGAAGAAAGCAAAATGGTCTCGCAGGATTCTAAGACATCTTCGCCACATGTGGCATTAAGGTCAAACAAGAGATTAGCCCGGATCACTCCGATTTCACTGCAAGAATTTGAAGGAGGTCTACTGGAAAACAGCCTTGTAAGCAAAGCTTTCCCTCCTGGAAAGGAAAGTCAAATCAACAAAGAACAGCAATGGCAAAACACAGTAAAGGATGTCATGCAAAATTGTCTGAGAAATGGAAACCATGTGGTCACATGAAGATTAAGTGGATTTTAAAAGAGAATCTATCATTACTATATAAGAACCTCTTGCCACTGAACTGGTATTGGAAAATGCTGCTGAGATGGGGTGGGGTCTCCAAAGAGCTAAGTTTTACTTTACCTACTTACTCTTTCTTGATTTCTCCAACCTCATTCAGCCGTAACTACATTTGAGATATAGAATATCCCCACTGTGTTTGGGTTACAGATCCTAAATGATCCTTGTATTCTAGTCATTCTATGAGAAATAGTTGGGTTTCTTCTTCAGCCTTTCTTTAGTAGGATTAAGCTTCTGTGAATCAGATAAGAACTGATCATACAGGGGTAACACTGTTGAGAGTTTGAAGTTACTTAAAGAAATGAGTACTGAAAAGAGAGGTACGGTGACTCTAGTATGTCCAGACATATCAAAAATAACTGGATTGAGTGAGAACAACTCCAACCTCCTCGAAGTATAAATAGAACACTGTGGAGCTAGAACACAATACCTGGATGTCCTGACAATTCATGCAAAGGTCTACATGAAGACTGAAGCCAATGGTGACAGAAAGCGTCAGAGGGACAGTGACAATTCCATCTCAATAGCAGATCCAGAGAGGTTTAATTTTAGTGAGTCTCCAGAACCTGAAGAATGAATCGTTTAAGGAAAACTTGGGCAGAACTAGAACATTCTCATTGTATGAATGGGAAGTAAAGGTTGGTCAAGAAGCAGTCCAGCTCAATGACTCGAATCTTTTTTCAAGAGTAATCATGGGAGATTTTCCTCTGTGGTATGAAAGACTTCAGAAATCATTTGAAAGAGAAATTCACCAATGAGATCACAGAATTCCTTCCTACTAACATTAGGTCATTTCTTTTTCACCTAGTATCAGAGGCTGAGAATAAAAGACTTTGTCCTAACTAACTTATGGTTAGAAATTCCCAAGAGCCTGTTGTGTGGCCATGCAAATGAACTTGGGAACAGAAAAATGGGGCAAGGTAGAGAAGTTTGAATCTAAGACTTTATTTTATATAGATAATGAAATAGATACCGTTATGATACAGATATATATCAGCAGACAATTCCTCCAGCTTTAATTTTGGCAACACTATTATCTCCCTACACTCCAAATCCTTATGGCTGTTTATCAGCTCTATGAATCCATAAAAGAATAACTTACACACCTATTGACAAACAATAACTCACATATGCACATATTTTTGAAATTTGCAAAGCGCTATAAAATTATTTGAATCTCTCAAAAACCTCATAAGAGACACTATTAGTAACTCCATTTTACAGCAATAAAAACTGAAGCTCCGAAAGGTTAAGTGAAAATAAGAGAAGAAAACAAACAGACCTTTAGAAATCATTCTTCAACATAGCACAAAGTATACATCTTTACATTATTGGAGCTAGAAGGGACCCCAGAACAAAATCCTGTCTTGTTCACCAGCTTCACTTTACAGATAAGAAAGGTAAAATTCTGAGCTGTTAAAGGACTTGCCCAAGGTCACAAAGGAAACAGAACTGAAATTTGAACCCGAGTCTTTTGACTCCAAACTCAACATCTTTCATTCACATAATTAACAGAAAAGTAGCCAAAATACAAGATCCCACTTATTGTTTGTTGACAATTTGAAAAGGGCACTGGATTCAGGACAATAAGATGCAGACCTAGTCACTCTTCCAACAATCTCTCTCCCATGTATGCATTAAAATCATAAAACATTCTTCGATAGATGCTACAGAGATAACTTTGTTATTAATCTAGGCAAGATCTAAAAAGAGGGAATGTCTGCTAGCCAAAAGTGGCATTCAGCGTCATGGAGGATGTCTTAGCAGAGAGTCCAAATAGAAGAATTTACAGTAGATAGTGAGTTCCACAATCTCTCATGGTGGATGGCGTGACTTCATTAAACCCCAGACTCCCAAATGAAATCCATTATCACTCTAAATTATTTATGTACCTCAACTGTCCACTTGGGCAAAAGCAATGTGTGTCAGCAGTAAATTCCCCCACTTTTGGCATAAATTCTGGCTAGCGAGATACTTTGCTGTCTTATCATACTTTAAACTCAAATGACTTGTAGCAAAAGGGCTATGATATGTCTGTGGATGGACAGCCCAATGACCTGATTCCTCCCTTTGTCTGTCTGTCTGTCTCTCATATATATATATATATATATATATATATATATATATATATAAAATTAATTATATACTGTATCATTAATATAATATATAACACATTATATATTATAGATAATATATTACATATAATTATATATATATATATATATATATATATATATATATATGAGAGAGAGAGGAGACAGCCATTGAAAATGAACAATAAACTGGACCCAGAAGTGAAGATGAGGAAGAAAACCAGGATTGTACTTAGAAAATTATGAAACACTTCCAGTGACCCCCAAGCTTATTTTTAAATTAAAACAAGGGATCTTTTTAACATCAATATTTTTCTGAATGAAGCTGCAAATCATGGAATATAATAATAATTAAGGAATTAAAATTGAAGGAAATATGGTGGTGGTGAATACACTATCTCAAACTACTAATAATGCACTGACAAATGAAAGCATATATAATAATATCAAAGAAATATGCAAGCTGCAGAGCATTTGGCTCAGAGCCTTTCTCACATAGAAAGTAAAAACAAAAGTTAATGCAATCCGGGCCTGCAGGAAGAAAGGCACAGGAATGGCGAGGTAATAGTGCCTCTGTGTTTGTTTGGGTGTTTTTTTTGCCCTGGTCGCTCATATTGCATCTGGAATACCATGAGGAATTAAAGATCTCAGTTGGAAAGGGACATGAATAAACTGAAGAAGAACCAGAGGAAGAAAGCTACAATGGCCAATGGTCACAAGTCAATGTCATGTGATGATTGGTTGAAGCAACTGTGGATCTTAGCCTGGAGGAAAGAAACAAGCATTTATTAGGTGCCTACTATGTGCTGGCCACTGTGCTAAGCACGTTAAAATATTATCTAATTTGATCCTCACAACAATTCTCTAAATGCTATTATTCCCATTTTATAGTTAAGGAAATGGAGGCAAACTGATGTTAAGTAACTTGCCTAGAGTCACATAGCTAGTCAGTGGCTAAAACTAGATTTAAGCTGAAGTCTTGCTCATTCTACTGTGCTACATAGCTGGCTCTGTTCAGTCATTTTTCAGTTGGGTCTGACTCTCCAGGAACCCCTTTGGTTTTCTTGGCAAAGATATTGGATTTATCTGTCAAGTCCTTTTCCAGCTTATTTTATAAGAAAACTGAGGCAAACAGGGGTAAGTGACTTGCCCAAGGTCACACAGCTACTCCCTGAGATCAGATATGAACTCAGGAAGAGAAGTCTTCCTGACTCCAGTTCCAGCACTGTATTCACTACACAGTGCCACCTACCTACCCTCATATGCCCTTAGGCAAGAAAATTTAGAGGAACATGGTAGCCATATTCAAGGTCTTGAAAAACAATCATATGGAAGACAAATTTGATTTTAACTTGTTGGCTCAGAGTAGAAACAGGAGAAATGGGAACAAGTTACAAACAGGAAAATGGAGACTTAAATTAAGGGAAAATGCTCTAACAGTAAGAGATTTCCAAAAGTAGATTAAGCTGCGTAAGGAGGTCATAAACTCAAGTAGAGACTGGATGAGCCCTCATCCAGTATATGTTAGACTTTGTAGCCAACGAAGTCCCTTGCACCTCTAAAATTCTATGATTCTTTGATGACATCTCCTTGGTAAAATACATTTTAGCATATTGATCTCTTTTGAAAAGTAGCAAAAACAAGGAAAAACTGGATTTAGATTGTAAAGTACTCTCCTTTATATTTGTAACATCTTAAATCCCAGTTACTTCAATTGTGTTTATTAAACTGTGACACCCAATATGGAGTCTCATAGCTGAATGTGGGGGTCACAGAATTAGGATTTGTCATGAGTAATGTTTGATTTGTATACCTGTTTTATATACTGATATATTTAGGGTCACGTAAAAATTGCTCAGGCCAAAAAGGGTCTTAAATGGAAAAAGTTTAAGAATCCCTGTCATTAATAGTTTTTGCCCAGAACCTAAATCACAGTTATGTCAATGATATGCAGAGGTAAATGAATGTTAAACATATAATTATTAGTAGAGTTCAAAAACTATTTCTACCCCCTTACCTAAATGACTTTCCATTCTTTATAAAGTTAAATACTCAACATCTGAGTCTGAACCACATAATCATCATCAAAGAATCACACAAATTAGGCCACTTTTCTCCTCTTTAGTCTGATTAGAACTAGGGTATGTTAATTACTTTGATCTGGGTAAGCATTTCACAATACTTACTTATTATGAACTTTCCTATGTAGAAGCTTATTCGCTCCAAAAATAATAATTGAGCACCTACTGAATATTTTCTTACTGTGTGAGTTGTAAACCAAATCGACCTATATTAAATTTATGAATTTGTTGATCTAAAAATCGATTTCTACTATCAGGGATTTTCCTTCGCAGTCAGAGACACAAGATATGCATATTAGAGAGGTGAGTGCAAAGCTAAGGGCAATGGCAAAGTCAGAATCAAGTGTAGTGTGGCACACTACCATGATGAAGAGAGGATATACAGTTCCCTTGAAATTTGGCAAAATTGTCAATACAAATTGCCAAATAGATCAATATAATCCATCTCTTAGCAATGTCCATCTGAGAGTCCATCAATGGGCAAGAAAAGTAATATCTGTTACCAAAGCTGAATTGGAAGGATATGAGCTGGATTTGGAAGCACAGAATCTGCTTTCTGACTTTAGATTGCCAAAAATTGTGTGACTTTGGGCAAATCATTTAACCTCTATGGACCTCAGATTTCTCATCTGTAACAGTGAAGGTATTGGACTGGGTGACCTCTAAGGTTCAACGTAAAATTCCAGAAATGTTTCTAAAACTCCAAATGTCTTAAGCAAAAGTCCATAGAAATCTGATATTTCCATTTTCTGTAGTCCTTGCACTGAAAAGTTACTGCTATGTGAAGAAAGCCTTTGGGAATTATGTGGAATGCTTTTATTCACTTGTTTACAAGTTCTCCTTGCCTTATTTTTCCCGAAAATTATTTGCTCCTAACTTGGGCAATCGTGATAAAATGGCTCTTATTCCTGAATTCCACAATTCCACTTTGGGATTTCATGCTTTTGTTGATTCCCTCGGGTTAGCGTGTTCATCCCTGAAAGACTATAGAAACATCTGAAAGGATGCAGGCTGTGTAACAATGGCTAATGAAGGCATTAGTATTCTTTTTTTCTTAACCTCTCCTGGGAGTCCCAAATCCTGAGAGGAGTTGGGCCATCTTGACAAGAGAATTCAAAAATGTAATTGAACTAAATCTTCTGACAGATAATTGTAATGATAGTGTTATGCTCTGATGACTTGATTTTCAAGTGTAGCCTTGCAAATTACTTTCTCCATTTTACTCTTTTCAGCGATATTTATTGGTCTGGGAATGTCTGACCATTGTTTCAATGCTGGAGTGTTTTAAGTACCCCTAATTACAATCTCTGGGCTCTGGAAATCCAAACAAATTTTACTCATGTAGTGATTTTGACACAACTAACAGACCTGATGGAAAAGGCCAGCCATTCTATAGGCAACAACAGGTCTGATCATTTCTTTCATGACATCATCGGAGGCCATTATTACTTATCAGAATGTTAATACCTATTTTAATAATTTTAATACTATGTTAATTGGTGATTCATTTCTAATACAGTAAAATCTCAGTTCATCAGAATTTCCCCTAGTATACTCCTCCCTAAGCCCACCTGTCTACTTTACCCAATTTTAAATATACAATGCCATCAAAATCACATCAAAATCCAAACTGCAGGATGTAAGTTCCACCAGAGGAGGAGCTGTTTCATTTTGGCTTCATATCCCTGCCATCTAACACTTTAGATTGCCAAGAACTGTATGACTTTGGGCAAGTCATTTAACTTCTATGGACCTCAGATTTCTCATCTGTAACAGTGAAGGTATTGGACTGGATGGCCTCTAAGGTTCCTTCCAGTTCTAAACCATTAGCGTGTTCCATTTACATAATAATCCACATAATAGATACTAAAAAAAAAAAAGAAGCTCATTCAATATTAAGGAGTTTGACAAAGAAAACAAAAAGCAACCTCTAGGGAAATCTCTGTGGTCAAAAATATATTCATCAAATTTCTTCTTTAATAACTGACAGATATATCAGCAATAATCAACAATACAATAAATCAATAAATAAATATGCAATTATGCTCATTACACTCCTCTAGTGGCCCCTCAGACATCAGGCCAGGAGGAAAGGTAGGTATCCTCCTTTCTCTCCCACTGCCACTTCAACACCCTTCATTTGTACCATCTATACATATATTACCCTTTCCACAGACCTGTCATCTACTTGATCTCCTAGTCATTCTCCTCTTTCTTTCCTTAATGAGTTTTCTACCTCCCTTATTATCTTTCTCTCCACTCCAATCCATTCCTTTATTATTGGTGATATCAATATTTACATTAATGTCCAGTCAAATGCTAAACCCACCCTGCGCCCCTCATCACCCTCCGAAACAGCTATGACTTTCATCCCCACTTTAGTCTTCCACGGGGGTGATCCCATCATAGACTTCAACCTCACCATTTACTTTGAATTCTGAAATTCCCCTCCCTAATCACAATCTCCTGTCCTCCCATCTTCTCCACTATTTACTTCTATCTGTTCTTTTTCGTTAAGTCAATGGCCAGGATAGATGCTATAGGACAAATGGGAGGGTATCCAAGTCAAAGCTGCTAGTTATTAATTAGACCCCAGGCAACAAAGGAAACGGGACATGCTGGCAATAGTAGCTAATGTTCATCTAACACTTTCGGGTTACAAAACTCTATACATATATTTAATATTAGCTTGGGGTAGCTAGGTGGCACAGTGGATAGAGCACCAACCTTGAATTCAGGAGGACCAGAGTTCAAATCTGATCTCAGACACTTAACACTTCCTAGCTGTGTGACCCTGGGCAAGTCACTTAACCCCAGCCTCAGGAAAAAAAATATTAGCTTAACAACAACTCTGAGACATAACTGGATCATTATCCCATTTTGTAGATGAGAGAAGTGAGGAAAACAGCCTGGATCACACCGTTAATAAGCATTTTAGGTCTCATTTGAACTCAGGTCTTCATGACCCTAAGTCAAGTTGTCTATATGCTATACCATCTAGTGGCTCCTAGTAATCAGTGCAATAGTAAGGCTAAAAAACTATTCCCTTAGCCGTGTATGAAGCTTGTAGTTTGGCCTTCATTCTCAGAGAAACATGACATGACATGCAAGTGAATTGGATTTCAGTGAGGGAGGGCTGAGCAAAGTCACATGCCTCAGTTTCCCCTCTGGGGAATCTGGGTCCAGTGGCAAGATATTGATCAGGAAGACTAGAGATGAACCTGGATGCAGGGGGAGACCTTGGCCTTTCTTCAACAGGTCTCAGTCTGAGGAAACCCCCATTCAGTGATTAAAGCTAGGTAAGAAATGAGGAAGAGAATGGCCTTTTTTACCCAGTCCCCCACAAAAAAATCAATCTGGGAGAGGAAGATCCTTAGGGTTTCAGGCCAAAATAGAAACAATTGTCATGCATTCATTCTGAGCTAATCAGGGCCCAAACAATGACCATCTAGGACTTGGGCCTGACACCTATTGTGGGTCAATCAATGAGAGCCAGACCAATAAAATCACTCTGTTGGAAGGAAAGAACATAGACCAGTTATTGAGTAGAAAACAAAATATTAGTAGTTAACATAGGCAGGGGAAAGGTTGTGGGAAGAGAGAGAAGAGAGAGAAGGTCCTGAGCTGAATACAAATAGAAATTGTGTTTGTGACTTGGGAGAGGCTTTGAACTTGTGAAGAAAGTCAGAAACTCAATTTGCCAAGAAAAATCTTAGAACTTAGGAAAAATACAGTTCAAATTCAACCTTAAAAGGAGTGAGATGGCCCTTAGAAGGAGCTGTTTTAAAATAGATAAATGGTCAAAGGGGAAAAAACCTAAGCTATCAACAACCATATGAAAAAATGCTCCAAATCATTAATAATTAGAGCAATAGAAATTAAAGTAGCCCTGAGGTTGGGCTTCACATCCATAAGACTGGCAAAAATAACAAGGAAAATGGAAATTGTTGGAGGGGCTGAAGAACTAGAACATTAGCACACTGGTGACGGAGCTATGAATTGTTCCAAACATTCTGGAAAAAAATGCACCCCCAAAATCATCAAATTATGCATACTCTTTGATCCTGTAATACCACTATAAAGGTTAGGTCCAAAGATATTTTAGCAGTACTTTTTCTGTCGTGGTAAAAAAAAAAGTGGAAACAACATGATTTCCACCAAATATTGGAATGGATGAACAAAATAAGGTTTATGAATGTAATGTAATATTATGGTGTCCTAAGACACAAGGGGATAATTTGAGAGAAATCCGGGTGTAAAATGATACAAAAATGAAGAATGAAGACTATTCATACAATGACTCCAATGCTATAAAGGAAAAATCAGTTTTAAAGACTTAAGGATTCTGATCATGGCAATGACCAATTATGACTCCAGAAGACTAATAAAAATGGATGATTTCCATCTCTTGGGAGAAAGGTCATAAGATCATCAAATTAATACTTTTAAAGCACCTCACAGGCTACCAAGTATAACTCTCTAATTTTACAGATGAATAAATTGAGGTCCATGGCGCTGAAGTGACTTGATCACATCGGGTAATAAATATGATTGACTGTCAGTGCAGAGAAAAACCTATAGAATGGGAGTACTGACCAATGAGTACCCAATCCTTAGAACATGAGCAATATGCTGTGCCTAATTAACCAACCCACATGAAGGCTTCATAAGTCTTCCTTCCACCAGGAAGACTTTCCCTCCCACTTTCTATGCCTTTGAGTATATCTTCTACATCCTGTAAATTTACTGAACTATCACCAAAAGACTTTTTAATTGGCTGTTAAGGCAGAAGGGATATGTATACAAAAGGCAGACAAACTCTCTGATTTCCCAGGAGGTGGAAAAGAAAAGATTTGCTTTTAAGTCCCTAGTTTGGGGAGGAGGTAAACAGCTGCCAGAACCTGCCATTTAATCTTCACGCCCAACCAATGAATGGGCATTGCCTCAGCCAGACTGAACTTAAAAAAACCAAGGGCTCCCATTTCATCCAGAGCCATCTCCAGTCATCCTGATCTCTATCTGTTCACTGGAGTCAGATGGCTCTGGAGGGGAAAGTGAGGCTGGTGACTTTGCATAGCCCACCCTCACTAAAATCCAATTCACTTGCATCACCTCCCTGACGCCATGGACATGACGCCATGTTCTCTTTGAGAACAAAGGACAAACAACATCTTCACCCCCAATTTTAGTGTCTTTGGTCTTCAGTCTGGTTTCTGTTGTGTTCTTTTCTGATCTAAAGTAAAAGAGCATTGGAGACTGACTTTGTGAGCTTCAAGGGATCAGAAGAATAAGCAGCCAGAGCTGGCGACATCTGGACAAGGGATCTAGGCTTGACCCAGTCTGGCAGCGAATTGACAGAGTCCTTGGGTTCAGCAACCAAGGAGGTCCATTGCCTCTGCCATACTGAACAGCATACTCCAAAACTAGAAGAATACTCTTCTCCACTAGCTCCCACCTGGATTAGTACCAGAGAGTTTGGGGTATGTTCTAAGTACCAGGCCCTCATCCACCAGTTCCTCCGATACACATACTTTCTCAGACACAAAGAAAATAACATTAATTTGTTTAGCATGACTGTACTTATTTGTTACAAGAAGAGGCTTTTACTTAACTGTGGGGGAAGAGGAGAATAATATTAGTGCTGTAAAATAAAGAAAAACATGAATCATTTTTGAAAGACAAGACAAAAGCAGAAGTACGTACAGGGAAATAGACAATCACAGCACTGTTGGTATTTTATCATTTATTTTAAATTAATCTTTAATTTTTATTTAATTCAGATTTAAAATTAATATTTAAAACGGCTAGTACTGCTGTCACAATTTTTCTTAAGCAAAGATATGACTTCAAAGAAGACATGGCACTTCACTCTCTTACTCAAAAAAACTACAGAGACTCCCTAATAATTAGGACAAAATACGTTTGAAGCCTTTCCCACCATGGTACCACCCTATGCCTTCAACCTCATTGGACATCACTACTCTTCCTGCATGGGCAGGGTTTCTCAAACTATGGCCTGTGGGCCAGATACGCCCGCTGAGGAGGTTTATGCGGCCCGCCTGAGAAAGAGTGTGAGCTTTTGTTTTTACTATAGTCTGGCCCTCCAACAGTCTGAGGAACAGTGAACTGGCCCCCTATTGAAAAAGTTTGAGGACCACTGCGTCTAATCCAATTAAACTGAGAATTTCTCTATGCCATAGACAACACTTCACTTTCTAGCTTTCCATTGGGCATCCCATGGCTGTAATGAACTCCATCTCTCTGGATAGAATCTATCATGTCTTTTCAAGATATGATTCATGCATTTTCATGACCTTCCATCTTAACCTTAGAATCAGTAGCCAAGCAGACCTTCTTGACAGTTTGGCATTGAACTGTCTGAATAATCCCTGTGTTCAATTAACAAAGAAGGACTCATCCATTGGTTATGTCACATTCAGCGGACAACTCCAGAACCAGAAGAATCTTCTTCTCTACTTGCTTCCACCTGGGTCGGTAGCAGAGAGCTTGGAACATAATTTTTTTAAGCTTAGGGCCAATACCCTCCCTCCCAAACTACCCTGTACTTAACCACTCTGTATTTGTTCTCTTTATATTTATTCTGCATACACATGTATTTATTTGTTGTCTCCCCTGCTAAAATGTCAGCTTTTTGAGAATAGGGATATATTTCATTCTTTTTACTTCTATCTCCAGCATCTGGCACATAATAGATATTAAATAAACACTTGTTGATTTTTTAAAAAGATGTATGCAAGAGATTCATAGTGTCATTTCCAATCCTCCTGCCGATTTTCTTTTTATATGGAAATGTTCCTACTTTTTAATGACTGTCTCTGTCATGATAATTTTTTGAAGTAAGCAACTATTTGTCCTCTAAGAAAAGAACCATAATAAGGGACAGTGGAGATAGGTGACCCTCCTCAAAAATACTGAAGCAACTCACCTGATAAGAACAGAGAGGTGGATTTCCTTTCAGGAGTATGTAATGAAGACAGCCTCCCAAGACTTGAAAAAGAGATCATTCTCATTCTAATAATTCACATGTATACAAATGATAGTGCCAAAAGGAGCTTAGGAACTTTATTGCTAAAAATGAGCAACTCTTAGGTAACAAATTAAAAAGAGTGATCTCTGAAGGCAAGGGATTCAGAAGAGGAAAAAAAGAATTACTATTACTACTGGGAAGCGAATAGCTGGTTATGACTGGTGGAGTGTTAAATTGAGATTCGTATTTCTACTCAACAGCTTAAAACATCAGGAGGTGAGATTCCTGGACAGGGACAGAATCTCCCTAACAAAGGCTGGTAAGAATATTTTTGCCTGCTATCTAGCAAATCGATTCAAGAAGCATTTAAATTGAAAAGGATGAAAGAGGAAAAAAGAAAAGAGGAGCCATATGTAATTATCAAGAAGACTACAAATGATCACATGAAGTCATTCTCAAATTAAAACTCAGGTTTTGCCTCCATTCTAAGCAAATTGACAGATGAAAAAATTGTGGGAATAGTTAAGGACTGTGGAAAGATGAGTTCTTTGTTAAGGGAGTTATGAAATTGTATAACAACTTTATATTTTTATTTGGAATTATACAAGAAAAATCACTAAAATGTCCATATTCTTTGACCTAATGAACTGGTCTTACATCCCAAGAAAGTTAAAAGAAACAAAGGCCGAATTGTATATCAAATAGCATTTTTTTGTTGTTGTACCAAGAGCTGGAAACAAATGAGTGCCTGTTGATTGGGATATAGCTAAATTTAATTTTAATTTTTAAAGTAGGGTAGAGGGATATGATTATTATTATAAAATAAGAAGCAACAAATTAAGGAATTCAAAGAAGCAGAAGAAGGTTTTTATATATCAACACAAAGTAAAATTAACCAAACTGAGAAAACAATATGTACAACGACTATAATGCTCTAAATGAAACTCTCCAAGAAAAGCAGCCAGACTCTGATAATGAAAAACCAATGAAGATCCTGGAGCAGAGATAATGAAACATCTCCCTTCTCCTCAAAACAAAGTGGGAGGTTCAGGGGTAATAAGGGCAAAAAATATATGCATTTATACACAAAGTTTCATGTCAGATGTTTTTCTTCTTTTTTTGTCCCAAATTCAGTTTGGACACGTGAAGTCAAATAAGAAATATCTGACATAAAGACCAAAATTAACAATTAAAATGTTTTTAATGAAGATAAATGAGATGTGAAGGAAATAATTTTGTCCTCAACAATCTATATATATAGTATCAACTCCATAAAGAAATAGGAAAAAGGAATGAGGAGTTGAAGAAACAAGTCACAATACTGGCACAAATGCACAGTTCACTGGTAATGAGCAACTTCAGTTATTCAGACATCACCCTGGGCCAAATGCAGGATAGCTACTAATTTCCTTAGATTTCTTAATGACAATAGCACATTTTAAAACAGGAAAAACAACCATAGGATCTATGCTGGATCTTCTTTTCATGAATGGGGATAAGGTGGTTGCTAGAGTAGAAATAATGTAAATACTAGAAAAGACCATTCCTACCTAGAGTTTGTGATAGAGGGGAGTAAAGTCAAACATATTCTGATATATACCCCAAAGGGTAGATAGATAGCATGGTGAATAGAGAGCTGGACCACGAATCAGGAAAGCCCAACTTCAAATCCAGCTTCACATACTTTACTACTTGTAGGACTCTGGACAAATTAAACTCAGCCTCAGTTTTCTCATCTGTGAAATGGGGATAATAAATAAACGCACCCACTTCACAGGATTGTTGTAAGGATCCAGTGAGATAATACATGTATGTAATGAATCACCTTGTAAATCCCAAGATTTAGGAAATTGGCAAAAAGGACAAAAGAAGGAAATAGTGTTTGGAGGACATTTGGAAGACTAGCATATCTTCCATATAGGCCTAATGAAACTGAATTGGTTCAATCATCCTGGAAAACTGTTTGGAATTATATACAAGAAAAGCCACCAAACTGTTTAATATTGAAGAACTTTGAAGTCCCACTTCTAGACATATACCCTAAGGACAATAAAAAACTTAGAAGCAATGTAATTGTCTATCAAAATGGCTGAATAAATTAGAACATGTGACTATAATTAATTTATCGTTCTAGAAGAAATGACCAACGTGGAGAATTTAGAGAAACATGGGAAGATTTGTGTGAATGATACAAAAGAAATGGAGCCAGGAAAGTAACAGATACAATAATGAAAGTGATGGTGGATCTGTGTCATGTGACCAATCTTGGACCCAAAGATGAAGAAGTACAACTGTGTTGGACACAGAGAGTACAAGGAATATGGAATATTGGAAATCTTAGCCATCCATAGTCAACGTCTTAGTTGGTTTTGCCTTAACTGTTTTGATTTTTTGGTTTTGTTTTAAATAAGATATGATGTCCTAGAAGGGGTCTAAAGCTATCAAAATTTAAATATTAACATTCTGAAATTTTACCTTTATCTGATGAGATCATAGATCAAGAATCTCACTTTTAGTTGGTAAGGGGAAAACTAAGTCAAGAAAGACATGTAGGAAGCCACTGCAAAAGTTCAAATAATGTGGACCTGAACTAGGATGGCAATCTTGTGAATGGAAAGAAGGCAACCAGTATGACATAATGTAGGGCAAGAGTTCTTAACCTAGAGTCTGCAGACCACCCCTGAAGGGAACTGGGAGTAGTTTTCAGGGTTTCTGTGAATTTTTTAATTTAAATATTCAAATATCTGTATTTCAGTATAATTTTATTTCTCTATAATCCTATTTTATTTTATGTGCTTGAGGACAGAATTCTGAGGAGGGCAAAGACTTTGCCAGACTTTCAGAGACCATGAGATCACAGACACAAAAAAAGTCGAAGAACCCTTGTTCTAGTGGGAAAATCAATGGGATGGATGTGGTATTAAAGGAAAGGAAAAAGTCCACGATAAATCCAATGTCATAAATATGAGTGATTAGAAGGATGGAGTACCCGTAATAGAAATAGGACAGTTTGGAGGAGGAATAGTTTTTGGAAGAAATATAATAAGCTCCATTTTGGATGTGGCGACCTTGACATAACTACCAAATATCAAGCGGGGATGTCTGACAGACAATTTGGACTAGAGTTCAGGAGAAAGATCAGGCGTGGATATATGAGAGTTATCTTCATAAAGACAGTATCAGAACCCATAAAATATGAGAAGCTCACAGTAGTGGGCAGTGAGCTGAGGTAGAGTCTTAAGTAGGCCTTTATCTAAGGAAACAAGAGTAGCTTGATGAATTCTATAAAAGAAACTGAAAAAAAAAACAGACAGAAATGAATCTAGAATTAGAGCTAGGCAGAATCTCAAGGGCCATCTAGTCTCACTCATTTTATAGATGAAGAAACTGAGATTTAGGTGGAGGAAGGGACTAAATCAAGGTCAGACACAGGATCATGAATCTAAAGATGAAAGGGATGTCAGAGACCATCAAGTCTAACTTCCTTATTTTACAAAGAAGGAAACTGAGTGAGACTTATCCAATAACATACAGATAGTAAACAGAGGCAAGACTTCAAGCTAGATTCAATGATTCCAGAGAAGGTA
Organism: Sminthopsis crassicaudata; assembly: GCF_048593235.1. Taxonomy (NCBI): domain Eukaryota; kingdom Metazoa; phylum Chordata; class Mammalia; order Dasyuromorphia; family Dasyuridae; genus Sminthopsis; species Sminthopsis crassicaudata. The sequence continues at coordinate 62,032,206 of NC_133623.1, read as the reverse complement.
CTCTTCCCACTATACCATTCAGGGGAAAAAAAAAAAAAAAAAAAAACAACAAATAGATGGTCAAGGAAAGCTAGCCTAACTTCCTCCCTGTGTTCCTGCTCTTCCTCCGAGGGCAATGAGATTGTCAGTCTTTTTCTAGCAACCTCCAGGGGAAGTTAGAGTTTGCATTTTGACTGAAGTGAGTCAACACTACATGGCCAGGTTACCCTGTAGAGGTGGTGTCTCACAGCAAATGATGACAGTTCATACTGTAACCTGGCTTCAGGTACCCACCCAATGGAGAGAGACAGGAAGTCTATGAAGAAGGAGGACATTTCTATTTCCCCTTCTTGAAGGCAGTTTTAAGTTGGTTCAGCCCACACTTTCTGACTAGTCCTCCCTTCCTCTTCTTAGTCTGGAACATTCAGTCCTAATAGTTATCTAATCTCTCTCTAGCCCCATTCCAACCAGGAATACTATTAGGATGGACCTACCAAAAAGGCATCCCCCTCAACCAAGGTGTCCCAAGATAAGCCTGGCATGGCTATACCAAGGTTGGATCTACCCAGATCAATTCCTTAAGCCTAGAGTAGAACATATGCTGGTTCATTAAATTTATTCTTCCTCTTGTTTGATGTCTTGCTCTTTCAGTTCTTGCTTATGGACTCTACTGTTTGCCCAGACTTGGAACCTCTGACCTGTTCTGATCAAAAGTACTAAGTCCCACCCCTGACCAGCAACCACCACTTCTTGTTCTGGGTCTGGTTCTTGGCCTGAGCTTCCCTCTTCATGGATGCCCTGACTTTGGCTGTGACTTTTGATATCAAGAGCCTCTACTCTGTGCTGCCAACCTAGCCTTAGCCTATCAATAAATGACTGAATGAGCATTTATTAAGCACTTGCCACACGCCTTGATCTACTTTGCTAAGGGCTAAGGATGCAAATACAGAAATGACACAGTCCCTGCCCTCAAAGAATACACATTCTAGCAAGAGGAAACAACAGAGAAAGGAGTGACGGCCAGGAAAAGGGAATGTGCTCTAGAGAGGGACAAGAATGATATATGAAGTCCTAAGGCAATTAATTGGTATATTCTCTACAGATATAATGGCGATACTTATTTGATTACTCTGCCCAAAGCAAAAGGTAGAGGAAGAGAAGGAATTACACATCAGGTACAGCAGACAGTAAAATGACAAGGGTGAGGGGATGGATATATTAACTCCCCTAGGGAACAGAGGGCACAGTCTCTTGAAATAAGTCTGTTACAGTCTGTTACACTCTTCCAAGTGGGGTGGGGAGAGAAGAGAAAGCAAATTATTTTAGATGGATAGATAGGAAGCATGGTCTGGGGGCTGTTAGAAATACTGGATGAGAAGAGTTTACACACTTACTCATCAATCATTACGGCTCAGCTCCAGGGCCCGCTTCCAAAGCTCAGTGGATGAACTTCCCCAGGGAACCCGGCATGGTCTCTGCTGGTCTGGTTTACAGGGCACCGTTCTAGGTAGGGAGTAGGGGACCAATAGCTAACTTCTTCTTCAACAGTTTCTCTGCCAATTCCTCTTTGCCCATCTTTTCTCCTTCTCCCTTCCTCCCACCCCATCATTCTGCTTCCATATCCTTGATCATAGCTCTATAACCTATACCCACAAGTTACTAATAGAGTGCTGGTATTGCTACAGGTATTTCTGTTCACAAATGGAAGATCAACCAGGCATGCGACCCTAATGTTTGCTTTCACTGAAAGGAGGTGGGGGAGGAGGGCATGATCTCTAAAGGTCTGGTCCAGAGGGATTTTTTTCCAAGTGGGGGAGAAGGAAGGAGAAGGGTTAATGGATGTGACTTCTCCCTAAAACAGAAAATCCTCTTAAATTAACTTGGATAACTAATCTATTGACTCTGCATTAGTTTCCCCACCAAAAAGAGGAGACTTACTAGTCTTACTTACTCTGGCATCGTAAAACATTGTGAGAACTTTGTCAAAAGATACGTTTTGGAAATTATCTCAACAATTTAGAAAGCATTGTAAAACTAAGGGCAGATGTTTATCTCAAAAACTGAAAATACCAAAAAAACAGGTGTCCACATAATTCTTGAGGGGATTCTTTTCTTGTCTCCCCCCCCCAAAAAAAAAAGAAAAAAAGTAAAAATGTAATCTATGGAAATGACCATCTTCAACATCCCTGACTGCTTATTTACACAGTGTTTTGACAATCAGCACTCTAAGGGAATATGTGGATTTGGGCTGAATTCACATTCAAACTATGGGCTCCTGCCAGGGAGATGGGCCACTTACTGGAGTACACTCAAGTAAAGGACTTCTTTTGTTCATCCAGTTCCTTTGCCATGAATTGACAGGAAGGCACTTGTTTGGTAAATTGTTCCAAGGACAAAAGATTGCATATGCCTTATTTACAGCAAATGGCTAGCACCTGGAATAGGCCCACAAACATGGCAGAGAACGCCCAATCCTGTTGCTTCATTCTGTCAACCGTTGAGCTGCTTCTGGCCTAACTTCAAGAGCAGATTCCCACTGGCTCATTGCCAGGCCAGCTCCATTTTTAAGGACTCCAGGGAGACTACAGCAGTTTGAGGTATGACAATTGCCCCCTCTGCCGGTGGGTAAGGGTCAAGATAGCCAACCTGAAGGTCAGAGGGGTGACATTAATTGGCTTGTGTCAGATTGATTCTTCTGTGAAGTCAAACTAGGCCGTCTTTTACCTCGATTCTTACCCAGCTTTTAATCACTGAATGAGCATTGCTTTGGACAAAGTAAGCCCGGTTAAAGCCCTTAATCAGATCAAGGTCTCCCACTGCATCCAGGGTCAACTCCGGAGAGCTTGATCTCTGTCCTGCCGCTGGATTCAGAGGATTCCACAAAGAGTAAAGTTGATGACTTTGCACTGCCCTCCCTCACTTAAATCCAACTCACTTGCATGTTATAGCATCACCTCCCTGATATCACGCTCCTCTTCCAGAACAAAGGACAAACAACAAGAACTGTAATTCCCACAACTTTTTAGACTTTTTTTTCCTTTCTGAGTCCCAGGATCCCAATCAATCAGTAAACGTTCACTTCAAATTTAGTGTGTGTCGGGCCCCATAGTTAAGTGCTGAGGATACAGAGAGAGAGAAAAAGCCCAGACCCCATTCTCAAGGAACTTATCTAATGAGGGAGACAACAAGCCAACAACTGGGCACCTATTCTCTACAGATGTAATGGCCGTACTTATTACTTATTTGATTACCCTGCCCCCCCCCAAAAAAAGGTAGAGGAAGAGAAGGAATTATACATAGGGAAGAGCAGACAGCAAGATGGCAGGGAGTGAGGGGATGGACATATTAACTCCCTAGGGAGCAGAGGGCACAGTCTCTTAAAAATCTGTTATAAATGGAAGTCTTCCAAGTGGGGTGGGAAGAGAAGAGAAAGCAAATTATTTTAGATGGATGTATAAGAGTAGGTGGAAGGCAATTTCACAAGGGGAGCGCTAGCAGATAACAGGAATTAAGAAAAGCTTTCTGCAGAACGAAGAGAAGAGAGAGCACTATAGGCATGGGGGGGGCAATCATTGCAAAGTTCAGAAATGGGAAATGGATTATTGTGTACAAGCAACAGCAAAGAGGCCAGTGTCGTCGGATGGGAGTGCACGGAAAAGAGTTAGGAGAAGGAAGGCTGGAAATGTAGGAAGGCACTAAGTAAGCTAGGAGGAGTTTTAAAAGCCAAATCTAAGAAGAGGGACATGATCAGGCCTGCACTTTACCAACTAATTGAGGATGGATTAGAGTGCCCAGAGTTTGGAGGCAGAGAAACCAATTAGAAGGGTGTTCCAGTAAGTCCCGGCATGAAGTGATCAAAGCCTGTGCTAGCGTGATGGCCATGAGAGTGGAAAGAAGGGGACCAATCTATATAAGAGATCTTATGAAGCTAAAAACGATGAAATTTGAAAACAAACTAGATTCACAGGGTGAGTTTGAGTGAAAAAAAAAATGGAGGATGACACTCAGGTTGTGAACTTGCAAGGATTATAGTGCCCTCAACAGTAATAGGAAAGCTGGGATTTTGGAGGGACGATGGTAAAATATGACGGATATTCTGGAAAGCTTCCAAAAGTAGATTTGGAATTGAAGTCATGTTGGAGCAGAGATTTAAAATCTAAAGAGATCTGAGAGACCAAACACTTCATTTTACAGAGGAAACAAATGAGATCCAAAGAGAGGAAATGACTTTGATTTGCCCCAAGGTCACACGTAGCTTACCAGATCAAGAGCTGAAAGGGAGTTCAGAGGCCACCTACCCCAACTCCCTCAGACTGCAGAAATGCAAACTCAGGCACAGAAAGAATAAGTGAATTGTCCAAGGTCATATAGGTAATAAGCATCAGGGGTGGGGTTTGAACCCAGATCCTGTGACTCAAAAAACAATAACCTTTCCATGGTACCATACTAGATATGAGAGGTCAAAACACTATGGAAATGGCCCAGTTAGGGGGAAGGGAGCCTTAGGCCACTGCAGCTCCTTAAAAGTGGGGAAAGCTTCCAGGCTTAGAGAATATAAAACAAATAACAAAAAGAACTAATTATACCATCCTCAGCATTGGTTAGAAACAAACAAGATAACTGTGAAAAGCTGCTTCCAGGAACTACAAAGACCAAAACAAAAGGGGCTTCTTGTGCTTAATCACCCAGAAAGTTGTCATCACCATTTGGGTTTTGTAGGATTTAGGATTCAGAGTTAGAGGAGATCTTAAAAGTAAAATAGTCTAATCTTATCATTTTTACATAGGATTTAACCAGTGACCTGGATTCTAGGCCAAGCCATCATGTTCTTGGTTTTTTGCCCTTTGTTTTCAAAGAGAACCAATGACATCATAGGATTGGTAATGTCTAGAATTGCACATGAATTGGACTGAAGGGAGGCAGTCACACAAAGTCATAAACCTCACTCTTTCTTTCAGGGTCACAGAAGTCCAGGGGTAGGTCAAAGATCAAGATGACTGGAGATAACCCAAGATGCAACAGATGAACTGGGTATCTTCAGCGTCTGAGCTAAACAATCAACACTCATTTATTAAGTTGTACTATATGTGCCAGCCACTAAAGCTACAAACACAGAAAGGCCATCACTGCCATCAAAAAGCTTTCATTTTATGGAAAGAGGTGGGATATGTGCATAATGAAATATATAGAAGTAAACGCAAGGTAATTTGGGGAGAGAAGGCATTAGTGGATGGTAGGATGAGAAGAGGTCTCAGAAATGACCACTGATATAAGCACTGAAGAAAATAAGGGATTCTAAAGAGGTACAGAATATTCTAGTCCTGGGGGCCAGCCTACAGAAGAAAGTCATGAAGATGAGAGATGAAAAGGGACACATGAAGAACAAACAGAAAGAAGGCCAGAAAGAGAGTGGGGAAAATAATATAAAATGAGTTCAGAAGGCTATGGAGTAATATTGCAAGGAGAATAGTTTTTTAAAAAGTAAAGGAAAAGAATAGATGGACACTAGAATGTTCCATTATCTGGAATTATACAACCACAGCAGAAGAATATTATCCAAAAATAGGCCTTTCTTACAAGGCGTAGCTTGGAACTATCAATAAATTTTTGCCGTTTCCCAAATAGAATCCAACTGTTCTCATCTCATTCAATTCCGGCCCAAAGTCATCCATTTGCAATGACTGTACAAAACATATATACAGTGATAGATGATTTTTATAGATCAGTTTGTCCATCTAATTTGCGTATCATAAGACAATGGATAATCTTTATCCCACTTGGTTGATTCCAGGCTCATTGCTCTATCCATTGTACTACTTAGCTGCCCCATCGTCCACATAACACTCATTCAAATACTCCAAGACAGTGATTATGTTTATCCCTACCTTCTCCTTCATCAATCTTCCCCTCTCAATGTGAAACATCACCTGTTCCTTCAAACAATTTTCATGTAACATAAACTAAAATCCTTCATCATTCTGGTTGCCATCCTTTAAAAATATGTATATATTCATATGCATATATATACACACCCATACATAACACTATACTTTTGGGATATGTCTTTAGATACACATAATTATCATTTAATATTCCACCACTTAGAAGATATTGTCTTCTTTTTTTAAAAAGGCGTAACATTTTTCTACTTCTCACAGGCAACAATTAAAACAAAAACAAAAACAAAAACAAAAACAAAAAACTCAACACTTTAACAATAAACTGACACAGACGAATAAATAAATGCCCACACTATAAATGTCCAAATATTTGTGATTCAGTCCTTCGGACTTGTGGTTTATCAAGATACTAATCAAAGTTCTAAAGTTTTTCCAAATTATTCTTATTCATAAGTTCGCTGTCATTGTGTAAATTGTTCTCTCGGTTTGTGTTCTTTCTGCACCACATCATAGAGATTTTACCAGTTTCCCCTGAAGGTATCTATTTTGTCATTTATTGTGGCGCGTTAATATTCTAAGACATTCATATGCAGCAATTTTTGTAAACATTTCCCAGTAAGTAGTAACTCCTTTAACTCCCAGTTTGGGGCTGCTATGAAAAGAGCTGCTATAAATATTTTTGGATATATGGACCCTTTTTCTCTTCCTTTGTTCTCTTTGGGGCATAGGCTCTTTGGGGCTCTGGCACATTTTAGTCAAAGGGTCATACGGTTTAAAAATTTGGGATACACAGTTCCAAATTAGTTTCCAAAATATCTGGAGAATTTCATAGCTCCCCCACAAATGCATTAATGTGCCCCTTTTCCTGCCACTCCTGCAATATTACTCATTTTCCTCCTTTGTCATCTTTGCTAATTAATTGCTGATGACTTGAAGAATTTTTATATAATTATTGATAGGCTGAATTTCTTCCCTTGAAAACTGATTGTTCATGTTCTTTGGGTTCTTCATCTTATAAATGTGAATCATTCTTTATATAGATTGGATGACACCTTTATCACAGCCATTTAATTTAAAAATATTTTAGTTACCTATTTCCTTTCTAACTTTAACTTCATTTTGTGTAAAACCTTTTAAAGTGTATGTGCTCAAAAGTTTTATTTTTTTTTTATTTTGTGATCCTCTCTATTGCATATTTATTCATGAACTCTTACTTTATCCATTTTATCTTAAAAGTAATTTCTTCTTGCTTCTCTCTTTTCCTTATGATGTCACCCTCAATGTATCCATTTGGAGTTTATCTTGGTATATGGTATGAGATGTTGAGCCATATTCCGGGATTTACTGGTAAATATTTTACAATAGGCTCTCAAAAATATGCATGATATACTTTTGTTTTCTTTATTAAAGCTTCTGATTTTCAAAACAAAAGTTTAGATAATTTTCAACATTCACCCTTGCAAAACCTTGCAAATGTTTTCCTTCCTGTCCCCCACCCCCTCCCCTAGATGGCAAGTAACCCAATATATGTTAAACCATGTATAATTCTTCTATACATATTTCCATAATTATACATAATATACTTTTAAGTTTAATCTAAATTGATTTTTCTCCATCACTTTCTTACAATCAAGAAAACATTAAATCAAGTTCTGAGTTATAGCATCTGCTGGTTTCCAGGGTGTAAATGCTAATGATGTGGGCGTAGCCCCCTTTAAGATTCCTTGTCTGATCTACAACTTCCTTAGGGATGGACCTTTGATTTACAAGATCTTGTCAAGCCAGTTTGGGCTATCTGAGCTGGCTTGGATTTTCTCAACCCTCACCATCAGCTCAGGTTTCCCCAAAACAGTTTCTTCCTTATCTGAAAAGCATGCCAAGAATTTGGCACTGCCCTAGGCTTCTTGAAGCAAATAAAAGAGCCGAGGTTGGAATCATCCCTGGTCAGAGAGTTGAAAGATGCCAGCAAAGATGCTTTGCATCAGAGACTCTCTGTCCCGCCGCTTTCTGCATATATCTTCCTCTATCTAATGCCTTTTACTAACCAGACTTTAACCTTGCTTCCAAACCTTGCAATAAACATCTTTTTATCAATCTAGGTTTTGGGGCCTATAAATTCATTTACAGGGGACTCTCGCTGCCACTAGACCTGATTTAACTTTTTATCCTTGCGCCGAATCCTAAGGGGTTGCAGGGGCGCTCCATGTGACTCTTTGTACCCCAATCCTGCCACTAGACCTCAGTTAATCCTATTGAGGTATTTACCTCATCACTAAGACTAAAAATTTAATTATCAGCTCTTATGAACTAGTTTGAGCTGGTTCCAGCATACCCCTGAGTATTCCCAATTTCTGTCAAACAGTTTTCCAGTATTCCCAGCAGCTGTTTTCAAATAGCAGCTATATCCAATTATTTAAGGTTATTTCTTCAATGAATATTTCACACATGGATTCATATAGTTAGTTTCTGGATATATCTTGGAAAAAACAATCGCAAATAATGTATTTCTTCTATAGATATTTTGAACAGAATTTCTTCTTTTTTTTTTCCTATTGGTTTTGTTGGTAATATGCAGGAAGGTTGATGATTTATATGAATTTGTTTTATATCCTATGACTTTGCTGAATGTATTGTTTCAATTAATTTTAGTTGGGTCATTTTTCTAAGTAAATCATCATATCATCTACAAAAGGGACTGTTTTTGTTTCCTCTTTGCCTATATGTATTCCTGTTGTTTCTCTTTTTTGCCTCATTAGCACTATAAGTATATCCAGCCTTATGTTAAAGAGTGTAAGTGATAATGAACATCCTTGCTTTATCCCTGACCTTATTAGAAAAGCCTCTAATTTTTCTCCATTCCAGAGAATGTTAGCTCTTGATTTTAGAAAAATATTATTTACTACATTAAGGGGAAAAGTTCATTTACTACTACATTTTCTTATGTTTTTAACAGGAATAACTGGATTTTGTCAAATCTTTTCAACATCTATTGATATAATAACATGCCTTTTTATTCATAATATTAGCATTATTTATACTTTAAAATCTTCCTTCTGTTGAGCAACCTTAGAAGTCTTAAATTTAATTCCAACCTATTCATAGTATATTATCTAATTTATTGTTATAGTCTATTAGCTAATATTTTATTCTAAGTTTTTGCATCAGATATTTATAAAGGATACAGGCCTATAATTTTCTTTGTTACTTTTTCTTTCTCTGACTTAGTCATTAAGAAAATATTTGTATCATAGAAAAAGATTGGAAGAGTACTTTCTTTTCCTTTTATTGCAAATAGATTGTATAATATAGTAGAGTTATCAAAACATTCTTTGAATGCTTGATGGAATTCACTTGTAAATCCATCTGGTAAGAGAAAGTGTTTTTCCCTTTCGGGAATTCATGTATGGCTGGTCCACTTTCTTTTTCTAATGCTGGATTATTTAAATTGTCTGCTTTTTATTTCATTAATCTGGGTCTTTTAAATTTTTTCTACATATCCATCCATTTCCTCTAAATAATCAGTTTTGTTAGCATACAACTGAGCAAAACACATTCTGATATATTTATTTCCTTTTCAAATGTTGTAAATTCTTTTTTTTTCCATTTTTGATAATGGACAATTTGGTTTTTTCTCTCTTTCCTGGTTGTCTTTCTTTGAACATTCTCCAACTTATTAATTTCTTTCTTGAAAGTTGCCCCCCATAATTGAACCAAACTCCAGATATGTGCATATGATAAAAGAACATAATCTTGAGGAAAGTAGGCTGCCTCTCTGTGATTTCCAATTCCTTTTATCAATGTTCACTAAACATCCCTTTATCAATTTTCTGACCTTGAACTCCTTCATCCTGAATGCGATGAGTATGCTTAAGTAGAGCACTGGATTTTTTTTTTGTTACACTATTACTCATTTGACTTACAATCCATAAAATACCCCTCCTCTTTTTCCTCATCCACAAATCAGCCCATAGATCCATACACAAAGGAAAGACCAAAGGAATAAGGGATACCTGTTATCCAAATTTCAACATGCACCTCAATGGATAGATACTTCACAGACAAACAATGCAGTTGGACTATGAAATGAGCCCAAAGTTGTAAAGACAGAAGGGATCAGGAAATTTCAAAGTACTTTTACTAACCTTAAACTTCCCATAACAAAGGCCCATCTTTTTTTTAAATACATTTTGCCAATGTTCTTTTAAGCAAGATGCAAAACACAACCTCCAAAGATTTAAAGATGAGTCTCACACATGGATCAATGGACAAGTAAATGGTGGGTGTAATCAGACTTCAACACATAACTAACAAGAAACTCTGAAAGACCTAAGGTTTGTCATCAAGGAATCATGACAGAAAGCAAAGATGATCACATGACAAGAAAGAGAAAAAGTGAACAACCAGTGTACCATTGATATCCTCATGATGTCAGGAGGAGGCAAAGCAGTTTCTAACATATCGGTTAGGCTCTTTATGGAGAACTCTTGGGAAGATGTCCCATGGGATAAGTAAACCCGAATAAGTTTCAAGATGCAGTAGTGGAAGGAACTCCTGAATCAATGAGATCATGGATCCATTTGAGTATCTGAAAGAAATTCAGCCCAATATTCCATCCGGTCATGTTTTGAATCCTTTCTCTGTCAAACCATGTATTAGGTGTCCCTCTTAGCTCTGTGTCATCCGAAAATTTGATAAGCATGCCATTTCTGCCTCCAAGTCATTGATAAAAACGTTAAACAGCAAAGGGCCAAGCACACTACCCTGCAGCACTGCACTGGAGCCCTCCTTCCAAGACGACACTGATTAATAAATAGCCCTTCTTTGGGTTTAGTGATATAACCAACATGCAGCTATATCTCTCCATCTTGTCTACAAAAATGAGATCTGGCAATTTTTTTTTACTAAATCTAGTTAAATTGCACAGTTACCCAATAACCCCCCAAAAAGAAATTTAATCAGTCTGGCATGACTTCATATTAACAAAGCCAAGTGAATGCCAATTCCATTCTTAGATTTTACTAACCATCCTTCTCTTAATTTTAGAAGGAGGTGAAGTCTAAATCTGTGATTTCATTAATGCAGAAAATTTCCTCCATTCATGCAGATCAGCAACGCCTCTGCAAATTAAAACCTCAGAGGATTTCTTCAAACACTGCAAGGTAAAGCGATTTGACCAAAGTCACACAGCGAACATGTCAGAAGCAAGATTTGAATATAGGCTTTCCTACTGCTAAGGCTAATCTTCTTTCTATTATGCTACGTGGCTTCCCTTGCCACCCATATTTTCTCTAATTGCATTTAAACAATTAGATTATGGGTTTTATTTTTACCTGTAGTGTCCTGTGAATTTCTAGGCAAATACTGCTATTCTTCCTACATTTCAGCTACTCTATATCCATTTATGGTAGATAGATATTGATCATTTTCTCCCTCTATATAACTTGAATCCTTTTTGATCATATTTACAAGATTTTAAGCAAATGTAGTCATACCAGTCATCCATCCCTGCTCAATAATCCCTTCATTTCTGTATTATACACCCTGATCCTGAAGCCCCCAATCCTGAACCCGAAACCCCAATCCTTCTTAGTCAACTGTTCTCTTCCCAAATCTACCTTCTCTCATCAGCATTTGTGATACAAACTCTTCGAAATCTTCAGTTTCTTCCAGGGCTTCACAATAACTAGCAATGTTTTCCAGGTTCTTTCAGTCAGTAGTCTAACCCCACATTAACTACCAGAAATCAGTAGTGGTCATCAGGTTTGATAGTCCAATCACTCAAAAAGCACCTACTATGCCTTAAGTACTGTGCTAAGGATAAAAAGACCAAACTGAAATAGTCCCTTCCCTCCAGGAATTTACATTATTGAAGAAGATCCAACATATATATATATATATATATATATATATATATATATATATATATATATATATATATGTGTGTGTGTGTGTGTGTGTGTGTGTGTGTATGTGTGTGTTTATATCATATAAACAGGAGACAATTTTATGGGAAGAATCATTAGCATTTCAGGGGAGGATAAAGAAAGATTTCATGTTCTCCTTGTGGTTCTAATTCGTTGTGACCCTGTTTAGGGTTTTCTTGGCAGAGATTTAGAGGAGTTTGCCATTTTCTGCTTCAGCTCATTTTAAAGATGAGGAAACTGAGGTAAATAGGATTAAGTGGCTTGGTCTGAATCACATAGCTAGAAAGTATCTGAGGACACAATTGAACTCAGGAAAATTAGTCTTCTTGATTTCAGCACTTGATCCACTGCAGTACCACTTAAGACTTCATGAAGTTTTAAATAAAGAGGAAGATAGTGGCAAGAAAGTGGATTCCAGGCATGGAAGCCAGCCAAAGCAAAGGCAGAAAAAGAAGAGATGAAGTGCCTTATGGGAAGTGATATGGTCCAGCAACAAAAAGGCTAGTTTTTAACTGAGCTAGAGTCAAAGAAAATGGAAGAAATATACAATAAGGCTTAAAAGGTAGGTTAGGGTCAGGTTGCAAAGGTCCTTAAATGCCAGATGATCCTAGAGGCAAAAGGGAGCCATTAGAGCTTAATAAAGAGGGGAATTTCACGATCCGACCTATAATTTAGGAAAATCATTTTGGCAGCTTTATTAGAAGAGGGAGGGGGGCTGAGATCAGGGAGACTAATTATGATGTAAAAGCCAGGCAAGATATGATGAGAGCTTGAACCAAAATATTGACTGTAAGAGAAGGGGGTAAATACAGGAGGTGATATGGAGGGGAGAAGATGTTCAGATTTGGCAATTGATTGAACGTAGATGGCAATCAAGGATGACACCAAAGTTGCCAACCCAGGTGACTAGAAGGATAGTGATGCCATAGAGAGAAATGGTGAAGTCTGGAGGCAGGGCAGGCTTTGAAGGTGGGAAAGTGGATACTGCCCCAGTCAAAGAGACAGGACTTGGGATTCACAGAGAAGCTGGAAGATGGAAGGAAGGTATTTGGAAAACTGACCACCAGGAGGAAGAGATGGGACAGATCTGTTCATCATATTCAGATAAACTCCCCGTCAAATACTTCACCTTCAGCTAGTCATACACTCTCAGAGCCTTAATTTCCTCATCTGAAAATGGGGATAATAATGACTGCCCAGAAATCTCCCTTCTAGGGGTGTTATGAAAGATCAAATGAGATAATGGATTTAAAAGCTTTGCAAATTGTAAAGCTGAAGTAAATGTCAGTTATTATTATAGGGCTGCTATGAGACTCAAATGAGATAATGTAGATAAAGTGCTTTCTAACTGGAAGGGACTCTAGAAATGTAAGTTATTCATAGGCTCAGAAATTTAGAGCTTGAGGGAACCCTAAAAGACAGCGAGCCCGACCCACTTCAGTTTGCAGAGGAAGAAACTGAGACCCAGAGAAAGTTGCCCAAGATTATATGTAGATCTAGGGCTGAAAGAGACTTTAGAGACCATCTTGTCTTTCTTCATTTTATAGTGGAGGAGACTGTCCCAAGGTGATGAAGTCACCTAACTCAGGTCACGCACAGGCTTGCAGACCTAGAGTCAGAAGTGACCTCAGATCATCTAAATCCTAACATCAAGGTGAGGAAACTGAGAACCACAAAGGCCAAATCACTCAAGCAGCAAGCAGCCAGTCCGGGCTTCAAACCCAGATGACCTCAATAAACAGAGGTCAGGTCAGAGAAGACGTGAAAATAAATACAGGTTTAGGGGATGAGGAGAATAAGTTTTGTCCTGGATAGGAAGGGCCAGCCATGCCCATTAGACATCCCAAAGAAAAGATTCTAATAGGTGACACATAGGGAGATACATACAAAGACGTGGGTATCACCTGTATGGAGATGATAATGTACAGTGATGAGAACCGATGAGCTTTCCAAAGTAAGTAAAATTGTAGAGACGCCACAGAAGACACAAGACAGAACTTTGTGAAAAATGAGGAGGCCATTGAGGAGGATCCAACAAAAATGACCAAGAACAAACACCCAAATATAACCCGACTCTTTCTTCTCATGCTATAGTTGATGGATATGAGGAAATCGGGCCCGGTGGGTGATAGTGGAGTTAGGTGGATTTGAAATTGAATGAAAGTTCTCGTTATTAGACTCATCACTAACAGACACCATATTCTTAAGGCCCCTATCCCAATGCAGGCACATAGCAAATACTGGTCCATTTCTCACTTGTGAGTTATAGATCCTTTCTGGGTGGTCCGGTCAGAGCTCCCCTGGACAAGTACCCTGCTATAATATCCCTCCCATTCTAGGTTTGTCTCAATGTACTGAGCCTTAGTTAGAGCCTATTTGTACCGGCAGCGCTTTTGATCTCGCCATTCCCCAGGCCCCCAATGTGATTTTGGGAACCCTCCGGAGGGCTCTGCTTTAGAGCTGCCACTTCAGTGCAGGTGTTCCAAGAAGAAAGTACTCATTAAAACAAGGCCCAGCCTCTGGGCTGTTTCCCATTGTCAGCTTCGGTGTCACAGAAACGCTAGGAAATAAATTACTGTTTTCCACAGAAAGCATGAAGTGACAACACTAATTCTTTTGTCTTTTCCGCCCAGTAGATAATGATTTATGTTCCATTGCCTTTGATGTGATTTTCCACTTTTCTGAGGCTTATAATTTTAATGAGGGTTTCCATCATCTCCCTCCTTTTCCTTTGCTCCCCACAAACTCGGCCTGCCCGTTACTAAAGGGTTCAGTTGTTTTTCCCCCTTTCTGACGATTTCTTCTCACCAAATTTGCTTCCCAGACGTGATACTAATGGGCTTCTGATCAAGGTCCCTCTATTAGCGCACACCTCAGTCTTGTCAGCATCAAAAGAAAACGTTTTGCCAAACCAAACACCCAAACAACAAATCCCTTCTCATCCAGACTCCGACACTCCCCATGCACTCTCCCCCGACTCTCCACCCCCAGGCACTCTCCAGCACTCCTTAGTGTTGTGAATCATGCACGCGGTTCTATTTGGAGGGCATCCAATAACTGAGGTTTCACTTTTTTTTTGCCTGATTAATTCATTGGGTGTCTTGAAGATATTAACCAAGCTCTTTATGTGGTTTTAGACATACTAATTCTATAGATGGCTGCTGTGCTGGAATAGGGACTTAGGTAATAATAAGGGGGTGAGAAAAGAAGGGGTTTTTTGGTGGCAAGGTGGGGAGAGAGCCACCAATGAAAAGCTTCTCTAGTTCTCCAATGGTAAGATACCTCATGGATTTGGAAGTTGTCCTTGGGGATGCAGATTACAATTGAATAGAAGGAAGAGAAGTAGCTTGGACTGCACTGTGGCAATTGTGGCATACTTTCCCATTCCTGAGGTATAAGTGAACACTAAAAAACCCAGTTTTTGAAGCCTTATATTTTCTTGGCAATGCCATACGATAGGAATACCATTCAACACTTGGTCCTCCAAAGAAGACCGCATGGGAGCAAAAGCGAGACAAATGATTGCGATTTATTCATTAAATTATTTTTCACATTTTTAAGTTAGAGAAATATAATATTCCTTTCATACCTAGCTTTCTTTGTGTGTCTTTGATGGGACTTGGGATTTTTTCATCTCTGAAATATTTTACAAGCAAAGTAGCAATTGGCAGAAAGATACGAATGGACTTCCAATCATGCTTTGCACCTGTTAAGTGACATAAAAGACGTTGTAAAAGACATGGAAAAGGAGGCATGCCAGTGCCACAACTAAATCTAAGAGTACCTGGTCTATGGGTTACAATGCTACCGGCAAAGTATTAAAAGTCCTAGACCAGCAGCTCCCATCTTTTTTGAGGGTGAGGATCTCGTTTTATTATCTAAATGTTTTGCAGATTATCTGAAAAAATGGACCATGGCAAACAGCTACTCAGAATGCAGGAAGACTTCGAAAGGATTTATATTTCCTTAATCATAATAGCATCGACACCTGCTTGAAAAATAGTCCAAAATGTCTGAAACATCTTATTGATTGGGTCCACAGAAGGTATGTTTATTTAATTTTTTCCAAGACCATGGAAAGAATGCCATCGACAACTTACTGGAATTAGTTCAGAAATAATTTTTAATGAAAGGAAAATCAAGATTCCCTACTAATGGCTTTCTAACACTTAATCAATTTAATATTTCACTCTTTCGATATTTTCTGGTTAGAAAAAACAATTTGGAGGACCATGGTATTGAGTCCACACTTTGGGTGATAGAGGCAGAATGCAAAGTTGAACGAGAAACCATCTATGTTTCCATTCAGCTCTAAAATCGTGATCTCACCAAATACTTGGGTATGTATTTTGAAAGACTAAATTGTTTTAATCTATATGTAAATCCAGCTTAAGTGTAGTCAGATACTATTTCTTTTTTATTAGTATTTTACTGGATAATAGAGATGACATTCACAATTCTATGATGAGTCAAAGGAAAAATTACTACTATGTAAATAGGTCTTTATTTTTTCTTTTTTTATTTTGGTCTTATGATTTCATCCATACAGAAAATTCTAAGTAAAAAAAAAAGGTGATGTATGAATACCAAGCTCCAACTACTCTGTAACTTGCCATCTTAACAAATTGCTTAGAGGGAGTTAAGAGAGATTAAGGGACTGAAGATTAAAGGACTTATCCAAAGTCACACAACCAGTATATGTGAAAGGAAAGACTTGAACCAAAGTGCTCTTGATTCAGAGGCTGTCCTTCTATCCACTATTTTTGTTAGGCTACACCTATTTCTGATTCCATCATTATAGGAAACCTCCCACTCTGGAAATTCCCACCACTAGTGCAGACTGGTCCCTGTCTTGCATTTTAATATCTCAGAGAGTTGCTAGGCTATCAAGGGGTTACATGGCTTATCTAGATACTATGCTGTTTTTAAAATGCTGAAGAATGATAATTGTGGAAATATGTATAGAAAAATTGCACATGTTTAACATATATTAAATTACTTGCTGTCTAATGGAGGGAATGGGGGGAAGAGAAAAAGAAAAAAATTAGGAACACAAGGTTTTGCAAGGGTGAACCTTGAAAACTATGCATGTTCTTTGAAAATAAAAAAGCTAAAAAATAAAATTAACCAAAATGAAAAAGTCACATGTCATATCAGAGACAAAAAGCTTTCGAATGTTTTCATGAAAATATGAACAAATATTTTATTTCTTTCTTTAACTTAAAAGTATAGAAAATAGTTTAATAAATTGATTCCAATGTTCAGTAAGTACTCAAGAACTTTCTTTGTCAGTATAAACTGTTTAATATGTGCTGTGTGTTCACTGGCAAGACTGTGAAATACAGACTGAATAGGCTGATTCTGGGAAGTGAGTACTAGTGGATTTGAAATCCTAAGTCCTGTATTCAAATTCTACTTCTTGGGCCAAATTTGAGCAACTCACTGACTCTGGAATTTTATTTTCTCCCCTATAAAAAAGGGCAGTGGTCTAGACTAGATGACCTCAGAGGTCACTGTCAGTTTTAACTCTGGGATCCTATGTGAGATCATGGGGAAGGCTTTTTTTCCCTTCTTGGGGTCTCAATTTTCTTATCTGAAAAATGTAAATGTAAATTAAGAAGCCTATGAGATAAAGGATGGACACAGTATCAGAACTTTGATCCAGGGCTCTTTCTCCTGTACCATGAAAATATCAAACTTCTTCACACGTATTTTTAGATTTCATCTAATCCAATTCTCATATTTTCAAATAAGGAAACCAGACTCAGAGAAGTTTCATCTCATGGTATCACATATTTGAAGTTATAAGGATCTAAGAGGTTAATTAATGATTTGGTCAAGGTCATATAGCAATAATGAATAAGTATTTCTGTAGAACCTACTAAGTGCTAGACACTGTACTAAGCATCTTTTTTTTTTAACAAATATTATATGGAAGAATTGCTTATGTTTAACTTATACTGGATTACCTGCTGTCTAGAGGAGGAGAGAAGAGGAGGGAAGGAGAAAAATTTGAAACACAAGGTTTTGCAAGGGTGAATATTGAAAACTATCTTTGCATGTATTTGGATTTTTCTATACATATTTCCACATTTATCATGCTGCACAAGAAAAATCAGATCAAAAACAAAAAACAATGAAAAAGAATAAAAAGCAAGGAAATACAACAACAAAAAGGTGAAAATGCTATGTTGTGATCCATTCAGTAGGTTCTGCTCTCTCTAGGTGCAGATGGCTCTCTCCATCACAAGACCATTGGAATTGCCCTCAATCACCTCATTGTTGAAAAGAGCCACGTCTATCAGAATTGAAGGTGGTATAATCTTCTTGTTCTCTTGGTTCTACTCATTTCACTTAGCATCAGTTCCTGTAACTCTCTCCAGGCTTTTCTGAAAACATCCTGCTGATCAGTTCATATAGAATAATAATATTCCATAACATTCATATACCATAACGTATTCAGCCATTCCCCAACTGATGGGCATCCATTCAGTTTCCATTACCTTTTTGTGATGTATTTTGAAAAATGAAAAACTACTATTATAAAAAAGAAAGAAATTATAAACATTAAGGAAATAAAAAACTCCTGAAAAAAATATATTATCTCATTTGATCTTCACAACAACCCTGAAAGGTAAGTGCTATTATTATCTTCATTTTACAGTTGAGGAAACTGAGGGAAACAAATATTAAATGACTTGGCCAGAGTCTCATAGCTAGTGAGTGTCTGAGGCCAAATTTGAACTTAAGACTTCTTGATTCCAGTGCACTGTCCCAACCACTTCTAATGATAATGATGATAAATTAAAAAAAACAAAAAACAAAAACAAAAAAACAGAGAAATGCAAATTACCAAGCAAACTTACAAGGATAACAAATGGTAAGAATAGTTAAGTCAATGATGCTGAGTGAAATGAGCAGGACCAGGAGATCTTTGTATACTTCAACAACAATACTATATGAGGATCAATTCTGATGAACGTGGCCCTCTCCAACGATGAGATGAACCAAATCAGTTCCAATGGAGCAGTAATGAACTGAACCAGCTACACCCAGTGAGGGAACTCTGGGAAATGACTATGGACCACTACATAGAATTCCCAATCCTTCTAATTTTGTCCGCCTGCATTTTGGATTTCCTTCACAGGCTAAGTGTCACCTATTTCAAAGTCCAATTCTTTTTGTACAACAAAATAACTGTTTGGACATGTATGCATATATTGTATTTAACATATACTTTAACATATTTAATATGTATTGGTCATCCTGCCATCTGGGGGGGGGGGAAGGAGAGGAAAAATTGGCACAAAAGGTTTGGCAATTGTCAATACTGTAAAATTACCCATGCATATATCTGGTAAATAATAATAAAAAAAAAAGAATAGTAAAGTCAAGCACACTAATGTATAATTGGTAAAGCCGTGAATTTCTCCAACCAAGCTAGAAAGAAATCTGAAATTATATTAAGAAAGTGACTAAAATTTCCTATCTTTGGACACAGAGAGTTCTCTCATTGTTAGGTAGAACCAAACCCAAGACAGGTCAATAATAAAAAGAAAAATCCCATGTATATGGAGTATACCAAGAGTAACACTTTTGGTAGGAGTGTTTTTGTTGGCGTTTAGACTGCTGACTGGGAAACGGACAAACAGTTGTAATATAGAATATATAGAGAATATCATAGCACTTTAAGAGAACTGTAAATATGACTACTAGGAAGCAAGGAAAAGCTTTTTATCAACCGATACATAGTGTTGTTAAGCAGAAGCACGAAAACAACATACACAATGATTATGATAGTAAATGGATTCAGAAACTCTGATCAACCATGATTTCAAAGGATCTATGATGAAACCTGCTGCCCACTTCCAGACAGAGAGGTAAGGGACTCAGGCGGGGACAGGCTTAGGCATAAATTTTCTTTTGGACATGGCTAATGCAGAAATTGGTTTGGCTCAACTCCAGATATTTGCAACAGATTTGTTTTTCTTGCTTTCTCAATCGGAAGGGAATAGGGTGTAGATAAGAGAGAATCCAGAATTGAAAATAAAATGAAATTGAATTTTAGAAGAAAAAAAGGACAAAACAAAAACTAAAACTGGGTGGAATAAAATTATAATGACTAAACTTGGTCTCGAAAAAGAAATAAGAATGCATCTTCCTTGGCTGCCCCTCGGCAGTGTTTGGGGTAGGAAGAATGGGGTGAAAAACTGCCTATAATGTCAGACTTTTTAATGTGTCGGTTGGTTTTACTGAATGTTTTGTTTTTCCTCCTCTCTTTTTATACTTTGTTATGAGGAATGATTCTGGTTTGAACTGAAAAAGGTGAAGAGATACATTGGGAAATGCAGAAGATTAAAAAAAATATTTTAAGAAATAATAAGCCACTGAAGGGCAGCAAGGTGGTGCTGCAAGGAATAGAGCACTAGGCCTGAAGTTAGAAGGCTAATCTTCCTGAGTTCAAATCTAGCTTGTGACCTTGGACAAGTCATGTTATCCTGTTTCCCTCAGTTTCTTCATCTGTAAAAGGAGATGGAGAAGGAAATGGCAAAATATTCCAATTCCTCTGCCAAAAAAATTCCTAATGGGCTCAGAGAGATAGACACAACTGAAATGACACAATAATAAAGCTGCTGGATTTGCTAGTGATTTTTTTAAATTAATTATTTGGGTAGGAGAATGTAAGGACTTCAAAATTGGAGACTTAATGAAAGAATATAAAGCTCGTTTCTCCTTGCTGTCACTATTATGATCTCCATCTATCAAGAGCACTGCAGCTATTCACATATACTCTTTGATTTCAAAGGGGATTTTCAACAATTCATGGTTTTACACACATTTCTGGCTAATTCTTTCCTCAAATCAATGTAGTGGCTTTGTCTGTACGTAAGAGAAATGTCTCTGTAATATATTAAGTGAACATTTTTATTTAATATCTTGAAAAATGGGATTTGGCTGATGACTGTAGCACTTCTCACAGATACTTAGATCATTCATTTAGAGATAGAAACGATCTGAGTAATCATCTGGTTGCAATCCCCTCATCAGTCAAGAAACTGAGGATCACGGTCACACATGGGGTCACAAAACCGAAGCTGGAAGAGACCTCCAAGCCCCTCGTTTTACACAAGAGGAAATTTAGACTCAGGGATGGGAAGGGTCTTGTCCAAGGTCACTCAAGCAATAAAGTGGCAAGGTCAGTGTTTGAATCCTTGTTCTCTGATTCTATAATTGATGTTCTCACCATAGTACCACACTGCCTAAATATCCATAGAACATTTCAAATATTCCTATCTCAAATCTCTCCCCATTGCAATTCATCCACCATATTGTCCTCCATGTACCACAGCTGTAAAAGTGATTTTCCTTTATATATAGTCAGCATCTCATTTTGTTAGTCTTTTACGTTTTGTAAAGCACTTTACAGACATCTTTTTTTTTCTCCTCCCCATTATGCAGAGGCTAATTATTATATGTTCCTCATCGGTAGACAGGGAGGTAAAGTGATATATCAGAAGATGACCAAGGCTGGATTTAATGTCATTTCTTCCATAGCACTGCTATAATACTACCTCATGTCTCTAGTTGCTAAGGACTCCGAGGTCAAGATCCCTGTTCCTGACTCCTCTTTTTAAGCTCCATCTCTGCACGGAAAGGAAAGCTGACCCCCCTACTCAAACTTCAGTGCCTCCCTATCACTTCTAGGATTCAATGCAAACTTCTCGATTTAGTTTTCAATGTTCTTTACAACCAGGCCCCAATCTATCTTTCCACCTTCATCAACATTACTCCCCTTTCCATTAGTTCAGTCCAAGTGAACTGCTCCCCAGCTCTCACCCAGGACAGCTCCAAATCCAAAGGGAAAGCAACTCCATAGATTTGTATGGGGCCCCTCAGCCCCATGTCAAAAATACACCCCTTCTTCTCATCCACTGGGAAGACTTGGACATAACTGGGCCAACTAACAGCAAGCTTTGAAGAAAGGAAAAATAATGAAGAAAGTTTAGATGAGGTAAAAATATTTATCAATATAAATTTATTTTTAAATAGAATCCCTGTCCTAAGATAAGGAATTTTTAAAAAGGCATCAATATGTTTTAATAAAGGGAATGTCTTCATCTAGCCCTATATTAATGAAATTATAGGTCAAGTCCAATCCCTATCTCCTACACGCTTGTATAGCTATAGGTTGTGTCCTGCAACAGAGTAGAAACTCCTTGAGGGCAGAGACTTCACTGGATTGTTACTGGATAAATGGCGCATCATTGACAGGAATTGTAATGTCAGAAGGAAGAACAGACAAAAAGCTTAATTTTAGGCAAGATCACTGATTAAGAGCTTTGAAGAACCTTTGTGGTTGTCATTCAATCAACTCAGTCTTGTCTGACTTTTCACGACTCCCATTGGGTTTTTTTCTTGGAAACACCAGTGGAATATTTACTTTATAGATGAGGAAACTGAGGCAAACAGGATTAAGTGACTTGTCTAGACTCACACAGCTAGGGAGTATCTGAAGACAGATTGGAATTCAGGAAGAAGAGCATTCCTGATTCCAAGCCTAGTGTTCTAGCCACTTACCCTTTTAAGATTCTTAGGGATCACTAAAGTCCGAAGCTCTGATCTTATAGATGAGGAACCCAAGGCCTTCTTCCCTACTTTGTAGGGAAGTATACTTGGTCAAATTCAGCCAGGTAATAAGCAAGAGATCTGAGGTTCAAAGGCAGGCCCTCTGACTCAAGTTCTTTCCACCCCACTATGCCACCTGGGAAATCTAAGCAGAGATTTCTTAGAGGCAGTTGGAGATGCAGAGATGGAGCTTAAAAAGAGGAGTCAGGAACAGGGATCTTGATCTCGGAGTCCTCAGCAACTACAGACATGTTTATTTACATATTATACAGACATGTAATATTTACATATTACAGCAGTGCTATGGAAGAAATGACATTAAATCCAGCCATGGTCATCTCCTGATAGATCACTTACCTCTCTCAGTCTTTACAGATGAGGAACATCTATAAGATGAAGATAATAATTGGCCTCTGTGTAATGGGGAGGAGAAAAAAAAAGAGATTTTAAAAAAAGTGCTTTACAAAATATAAAAGACTGACATAATGAGATACTAACTATATATAAAGATAATAACTGACATGGGAATAGGGGAGATCACATGGGAGAGAGTGTATTGAGTGTCTCTAGCCAGGCACAGAAGCCATGTTTTCTCTGGACTACCTCTCCCTAAAAAAGAGATGGTGTTGTACGCTCACTGTCTGATGCCACGGCACATCCCAGCATTCTCAGAGACTACTAACTGGGGCTGCTGGGAAATTGGCAGGGTAAATCCCTTGATGAGGACAATGAGCAGAAGCTAATGAGGAAGCTTAAGATTTGCTTGTTGACGATAAGAGTGACTTGAGGACCAAAAAAAAAAAAAACATCGTCCAGAGGAACGTGGATGATTTCCTCAGCAGTGAGCATGCCTTTCAGTGGCTGCTTGGGTATGTAGACAAGACTACAGCTCCAGCAGTGAAAGCACTCAGTATAGGAAAATACGAGTCTTTCTGGTTACAGACTCTGGCTCATCAACCAAGGAGCCCTTGGAGTGTCGGAGAGGCAGCATGGTACAATGGAAAAGATGACTGGAGTTGGACAGCAGAGAACCTGAGCACAAATCCTGCCTTTACCACACATTCTATGTGTCAAAGCTTCTTAAGCCGTGAGGCATAACCCTATATGGGGTATCATAACTGAATGTAGGGGTTGGAAAATTATGATTTATTATCAGTAAATGATTGATTTGTATCCCTACTTTTTATACCTATATACCTGGGGCCGTGTAAAAATGTTTTGGGTAGAAAAAGATCATAAAGAGAAAAAGTTTAAGAAGGCCTGATAAATGTGACCTTGGACAAGAAACTCTGTTCCTGGGCCTCAGTTTCTTACTTTGTTAACTTAGGAGATTGCTCCATATCACTAATAATTAGAGAAATTCCCATTAAAACAATGCTGTGCTGTACTATACCCCACACCCATCTATTTGACATTAATGTCAAAAGGGTAAATGGCCAAATGGTCGCAAGGGCTATGGGAAAAAAAACCCAAAAAAACAAAAAACAAAAAACAATCACACTAAGGCAACGCTGATAGAGCTGGGAATGGTTCTTGACCATTTTGAAAAATTTGGTTTTTGAAACCAGTTTGAAAAACAATTTGAAATGGCGCTCATTGATGTTTGTTCCTAATGCTATGTATGTCCTTTGGCCCAATTATGCCAGTACCAAGTCTATTCCCCCAAAGAGATCAAAGGAAGAAGAAAAGGGTCCACATATTCAAAAATACTTATAGCAGTTCAAACTGGAAACTGTGGGGTAACCCATTCATTAGGTGATGGCTAAATAAGGTATGATCTAGGAACATAATGGAAAATTCTCATGCTGCAAGAAATGATGAAAGGGAAAATTTCAGAGGAAATTGGGAAGATCTTTATGATCTGATGTAGAGAAAAGTGAGCAAAATTAGGAGAACAATTTCTGTAATGACAATAGAGAGAACAACCAACCTTGAAAGACTTTAGAACTCTGATGAATGCCACAAGAAATCATGAGGCCAGAGGACTGAGGATGAATCATACCTCCTACCGCCTGTGAGAGTTGGTGATGCTTAAAATGTAGAACGAGACAAGCATGCATATCTGGATGTGGCCAATGTGTTTTGTGGGACTATCTGCATTTATTTTGGGGGGAATGCTTTGTAAAAATGGAGAGGGGGGCAGTGATAGTGGAAAGAAAAAATAAAAAAAATATTCATAAAGAAATAAATGAGGGACTTGAACTAGGAACCCTGAGGTTCCTTCCACCTGTTGATCTATGATCCTATGTGTGATCTTAGACAAGTCAACTCCCTTTCCCGAGTGTCAGTTTCCTCTGACCCAAAATGAAGAAGTCAGAAAAATAGGGCCTCGGAGGTTCATTCAAGCTGTAGACCTAGAGTCAGGGAGACCTGAGTTCAAATCTGAATCCAGATACTATGTGACTTCAGGCAAGTGACTTCACCTCTATCTGCCTCGGTTTTCTCAACTGTAAAATAAGACTAATAACCCCCAGGGTTATGGTGAAGATGAAGTGAGATAGTATTTAGGGCAATTAATACAGTACCCAGGCTCATAATAAGCACTTAAAAATTTATTTTTCTTGGGCCTCAGTTTACTCCTCTGTAAAATGAGGAGTTGGATGAGGTAGCCTCTGAGGAGCCTCCCAGCTCAAAATCCAGAAATAAGTAATATAGCTATAGCAGGGAACTGAGGCAGATAATCAGAAGAGATTGAGCCTCAGGAGAAAGAACTGCTTGAGAGATTCCACCGGCCCTGAACACAGTCAATGCGGTGACACTCTGGGAGGATTTAAGGTGTCTAAGAACCTAACTTGGGGCTACAGAAACTGGCCAGGAACCCCACTGGACCTCCCTGATATCTTACCATATAACCAGGTGGAAGCCTCAGAAGGCTGTGGAAGTTGTTTTCTGAATTTTTTTTTAATTAAGACCTGGGATTTCATCAATATTCAAAATTCCCAGTGAAGAAAATCCCTCTATATCTGAAGCATAGGGACCCCTGGAATACAACTTTTAGTCAGACTTTCCTGGGAAAATGAGATGTTAACTTCTCCTATATGGGAACTCACGGTAGACCTGGAAGAGATGACCATTTGGCTCAATCCCTTCATTTTGCGGATGAGGAAACTTCCCCGAGGAGGAAAAGTGAGTAGAGCCAAAGAAACACAGAGGGTCCTAGATCTAGAACTAGAAAGAAGCTCATTATTGTTGTTTTAGTCATTTTTCAGTCATGTGCAACTCTTCACGACTCCATGTAGGGTTTGCTCGGCAGATATACTAGAATGGTTTGCCATTTCTTTTGGTTTGCCATTTCTTTTTCCAACTCATTTTACAGATGAGGATATGGAGGTAAACAGTTGTAAAATGATTTTCCCAGGGTCACACAGCTAAGAATTGTCTAAGGTCACATTTGAACTTGGGTCATCTTGATTCCCTAACAAGACTCAAACTACTGCAGTGTCACTGAGCTGTTTGAAGGGACCTCAGAAGCAATTTAATCCAATCCCTTCATTTTACAGGGAACAGAAAGGACTTTTCTGCACTGATTTTTTTTTTAATAATACAATTTGGGGTTGAGTGACTTGGCCAGGGTCACACAGCTAGTAAGTGTTAAGTGTCTGAGGCAGGATTTGAACTCAGTTTCCCCTGACTCGGGGCCAGTGCTTTGTCCACTGTGCCATCAAGCTGCCCCGAGAAGAAAGGACTTGGCAAAGGTCACATGGAGGCCTGCGGCATTCAAATCCAGGCCCTCTAATTAATGTCACAGTAACGCACATATATGGGTTCACATCAATAAAGCTTCTATAAAGCTTCTCTTACAGTTTTCTCCTTCAGAGATCAGGCCAGAGCTTACCCTTGTCTTTAATTTCTCAAGATACCAGGTATCTGACACTATCATGGGACCATTACAAAGTATTCCTGAGACTAACTTCACCTGTGAAACAAGCGTGGCCAGTTCCGTTCATTGCAGGGGGATGGATGAATGAATGGAAGGGCTCTTCTCCGGCTCCCGGCTACACCCAAGCCCTTTCCTGTTCTTTCTGCCCTCCCTCCCCGAGTAAGTCACCCCTGCGGTGTGCTGACAAGCCAATCTGAGCAATTCTCCTAGAGTCAATATTTGAGCAAAGAGCAGCATGGCTTGCTCAGATAATACAATATGGTGCACAATTAACTGAGGAGCAGTGAGAACATGCTAACTACAAGTAACCCCATCTTTTCCAGCACCAAAACCTCAACTTTCTACAAGGAAATTAGCTCAATTTAAGACATTTACTAAATGCTTATTCTGTGGCCAGTTCAATTCAGCAAGCAACTTATCACATACTCAATACTATAATGCAAAACCAAGACCCTCCCTGCATTTATTTTAGGCTGGGGTGGGGAGAGGAACTTAAACATACAAGATGTGTTGTTGAGTCTTTTTTTTTTTTTTTTGTCTTGGACAAATCTCCCTGACCCCATTTGGGTCTTCTTGGCAAAGATACTTAGAATTGTTCGTCTTCTTTTTCTCTAACCCATTTTACAGATGAGAACACTGAGGCTGAGAGTTAAGTGACCTGTCCAGAGGCACACATCTGAGACCAGCTCTGAATTCACAAATAGGAGTCTTTCTGATTCCAGGTTTGTCTTTCCATCTATCCACTGTAGCAAGCTTAGCTTGCCCAGCCCACTTCCTTTATTTTGCAACAACCACAACAGTAGTTACAGGTATGGAGCTGAGAACAAGGGAAGCAGGGAGGGCTTGTTGGAGGAAGTGAAGATGGAGCTGGAGTTCCCCAACCTCTGTGGTTGAGGCTGAAGAAGAGAGGATGGGGAATGGAATAGCTGTACGGTAAGCTGAAGTTTATACGGGAGAGGAGGGGGAGAAAAGTCTGCAACAGATGGTCAAATTTTGTCATTGAAGCATAATTTGAGGTTCTCTGATGAACAGAAGATGGGAGAACATGTTGCAGGTGGCTTGAAGACAGAAGATATTTGGAACAGACATGATGGGAGTACAATAGAGCCCCAATCAGAGAAGAGTAAATGGATTGGCGTGCAGCAATTAAGACCCAGTTGAAATTTCATAACTATTCTAGATGTTGGGAAGAATACCAAGGAAGCTGACTAATCCCTATCCTCAAGGTACTCACAGTGTGGGAAACCAAACCAACAGAGGGGATAGAGACTGATGCTGTCTGAACTGGTACTGGCTACTCATAGATGGGGAAAGGGGAGTGAGGAGAAGGACCAGAGATAATTAGCTTGTGCTTGATCCTCTGCGCTCCCAGGTCATCCAGATGGGAATGGTCAATAAGTCTTTGGAACTGCGGAGACCAGACATTGGGAGAGAGATGACAAGTGGCAACAAGGAGCCTCCATGCAGTGATGCTAGCTGGAAATAGTTTGAGAATACAAAAAAGATACACAAAGGAGAGTAGGTAAAGTAAGAAAGTGGGGAAAACCTAAGACAACCTTGTAGAATATGCTCCCATAAGGACAAGAAGAGGACAACATCAAAGGAGAGCCAGCAAAGAAGAGTTGCAAATTGAAAGCAGGGGGCAATAGTGTCAGATGCTGCTGAGAACTGAGCCAGGACTCATGGGCTGACAGCTAGAAGGCCACTGGTGATATCTGAGAAAAGAGTTTTCATTAAGGAAGTGAGGTGAAAAGCCAGGTGCAAGGACTTAAAACAAGAATGATTGGTGAGAAAGTCCAGAGAGCAAAGAGAAAAAACTGACAAATCAATCAAGAAGCATCTATTTCTATGAATTGGTTATATTTTGAGTTCTGTTTCCTTCCATCCCAATGCCACATTACAGAAGGCCAAAATTTGATACAGATAACATATTTCTATCCATATATACATATCTATATATCTATATATATATATATATATATATATATATATATATATATATATATATATATACATATACATATATATATTCATGCACACACACATATATATACATATCATATACATATATATTCATATATAAATGTATATACATTTTAATATATTCATATATATACTCATGTACACACACATATATATACATCATATACATAAATGTATATACATTTTAATATATTCATATATATATAAATGCATATGTAGAGCCATAAAATACACACATTCATATATCAGTTCTTTTTCTGGAGGTGAATAATATCTTCTTTATAAATCTTTAATAGTCAATTTGAATAATCATATTACTCAGAACAACTTCGTCATTCCTACTTTCTTTATGAACATTATTACTATTATTGTGTACAATGTTTTCTTGGTTCTGGCTCCTTTCACACGCCTTTATTTCATATAAGTCTTTGCATGTTTTTTTTCTAAACCAACCTGTTCGTCATTTTTGTAGCACAGTAGTATTCTATCACAACCATATGTCACAACTTATTCAGTCTCTCCAATTGATGGGCATCAATTGGGAGATTGCTATAAATATTTTAGAGTATATAAGCTTACTTCCTTTTTCTTTGATCACCTTTGGAAAAGGCTTAATAATGGTATTACAAGGTCAAAGCTAATACACAAATTAATAACTCTTTGGGAATAACTCCAAGTTGTCCACCAAAATGGTTGAATCACTTTATGATAATGTATTAGTGTCCCTATGAGTTTCCATATCTTCTCCAGCATTTGTTATTTTCCTCTTCTATCATTTTTAGCCCAATAGATATGACAAGGTATATCATAGTCTTTTTAATTGGCATCTCTCTGGTCAATAATGATTTAAAACATTTTCATACAAATGTAGACTATATGCCATATAACTATAGATAACTATGATTTCTTCTCCCAAAAACTGCCTGTTGATGTCGTTTTTCATTGATTTTTTTTTCGATTTTTCAAAAATTATTTTTATCATTTTTCAATTAGAGAATGAAGCTGTCTATAAAAAAAAATTTCCCAATTGATATCCTTTGGCCATTTTTTTTATTAGAAAATGAAAAGAAGCTGTCTATAAAAATTTTTTCCCAATTTTCTCCTTTCCTTCTACTCTCAGCTGCATTGCTTTTATTTGCACAAAACTTTTTAACTTAACATAATCCAAATTATCCATTTAACATCCCACAATGCTATCTCTTGTTTATTCATAAATTCCACTCTTATCCATAAATATGACAGGTAATATGTTCCATGCATTAACTTACTTCTATATTACCTTTTCTGTCTAGGTCATGTATCCATTTTGACTGTATGTTGATACATTTCTGCCAACTGCTTTCCAGTTTTCCCAGCAATTTTTACCCAATATTGAGTTCTTATAACAAAAGCTTAGATCTTTGCATTATCAATCATAAAATTACTATAATCACTCACTACTGTGTACTGTATACCTAATCTATTTTACTGATCCACCATTCTATTTCTTAGCCAGCACCAGATAATTTTGATAAGTACCACCTTATAGTACAGTTCAAGATGTGGTCCTGTTAGACTTCCTTCCTTTACATTTTTTTCATGAATTTCCTTAATATTCTTTACCTTTTATTCTTCCAAATGAATTGTATTATTTTTCTAGCTCAATAAATTAATTTTAAAAACATATATTAAGCACGTACATATGGCAAGCACCGTGGTAAGTGTTAGAAATAAAAAAGAGGCAAAAAGTAGTCCTACCTCTCAAGAAGCTCAGTATAATGGAGAAGAAAACATGCAAAAATTGTGTACAAATAAGCTACAGACAGGATGTGTTGAAATCCATCAATGGAGGGAAGGCACTAGAATTAAGAAGACCCCAATCAAAAATCATTTAATTATGTTCTATTTGTCAGGTTTATCAGCACTAAGTGATGAGAGAGGAGGGCAAAGAAAACGCAAAAGTCGTCCCTGCCATCAAGTTGACATTCTAATGAAGACACAAAATGACATAAAAATGTATACAGGGTACTGTAGAGGTAGAACTGGAAAGGACCTCAGATGTCAACTAGTCCAACTCCCTTTTTATAGAAAAGTGAAATCCAGGGAGCTAAAGTGATTTGTCCAAGGCCAGACAGGCAATAAGCATCAATGGTGGGATTTGAACTTGAGTCCTCTTATTCCAGGGGTGCTATTCTTTCTGATGGACCATGCTGCCTCCCCAGTATGTTTGTATATAATCCAGAGATAGCTGGTGAATTGAGAAGTGTGCAGTGGAGCTGGGAAAGGAACATGTGTGTCTGAAAGGATTCAAATTCAAACACTTTTCATATTGTGCTTTTCCCATTTGCTGTACCTCTTTTTCCCTACATCCAAATAGAGCAGCAACAGAGAGTTAATTACAGTCCTGCCTCCACATGGGACTATTTTTCCCCCAGAGATTTTCCCAGACACAAGGGAAGCTCTCAAAAACTATCACCTGATAACAGAGAAGGAGACTGGCATAACGTTTAGGAAGCTAGTCCGAGTCAGGAAGAGCTAGACAATCCCACCGTTTACACATTGGTAACGGGACCCACTCCTGGAACGTAACTGTAACTGTTCATGAGCCAAGCCACTCTCCGAGAGCGTAAGTCGCCGTGCAGTTGCTGACCCACACTGGTGGAGGAGTGTCCTTGCCGAAAGTTCTCTATATCAGTGAAATCCCAAGTTCCATCCAAAAAATAATAAAATCCACATGCTTCCAAAACTCTGGGGCCCGCCTAAATGCCCGTGCCTCCTAAAGAACTGGGGCTCCCCGGAGGTATAAATGACAGGACAGATTTGGAGCACAGAATTGCACTTCAGTCTTTGGAAGCTGGCCCTTGCCTTGACTTCCTCCCTAGCATAAATAAGACATCCTCTCAGATCCTATTAAGTCATCCCTACAAACATATTGCAGATAAGGGGAACCCACTTCATAATTGAAGTGCGGCTACGGTTCTATTTTGATATTATCATAAAGAAATTACTTTTGTTCACAGTGTTATCTGACCTTCATGCAGGAGCTGATTAAAAGGGTTCTTTTGCTTCTGACAAAGACAACTGTGAAATGAAATATACAGCAGAGCATCCCCGGTTTACAAAACCCCTGCAAGAACTGGGAAGCTGAGAAGACTCATTTCTTCTTTCAAAAATCAAGCCACTTTGCCTCTTTTACAAAGGTTAGTCCATCATTCATGACAGTGACTTGTCACTTCCAGGGACAGGCTCTGAAGGAAGGGTGGGTGAGCAACTTTGACAGTTTATTCATATGGTAATTACTTATGATTTACTACTGGGACTCACTTGCAAACGCCATCACCAAAAGAACCCTAAAGAAAATGGAATCCAGACAGAGAAAATGGGGAGTGTGGCAGAGGTGGGCAAAAGAGACAGCAGCTCCAGAATCTAGCCTGAGCCCTTCCAGAAACTACCTGGTGACTTGAGGTACTCTGTCACTGTATTTGCTAAGCATCTGTACTATTGACCCCACAAGCCTAGTGTCATAGAGCCCAGGTCAGGTTACAGGCCTGAATCTCTTATATAAATATATATATATATTTCTCCATAACTATTGACCCCACAGGCCTAGTGTCAGGTTGCAGGCCTGAATCTCAATATATATTCTCTATAAAATATTTTTTTTGGCAAGTGTACATTTGCCATTCAAATAGTATGGCCAGCCCAACAGAGTTGTGCTCTCCGCAGTAGAGTTGGAATTCTGGGCAGGTGAGTTCGAGAAAGGACCTCCGAGTCTAGTATCTTATCCAGCCAGGTGATTTTCAGAATCTGCTAAGACAATTCTGCGTAACTGCAGATGGGTGGAGAAGAAAAAAATCATTTCACTGACTGATCCTCAATGACTTCTTGTGGAAAATGTGGAAATTTGGCTTGATGACTGCCAAAGTCACTGTCAGCTCACGCCCCCAAATATGATTCTTATTCTTCAATAGAAAAAACCATTTAAAAGGGGGAAAAAACCAATTACCCCTAGAAACTTCCTAAGATCTTCTGTTGTATCTCTAGAAAGACAAGAGCTTAAAACAACTCTAGGGCAAAGAAATCTAAATTTTCTAGTTTTTTTAAGTAGCTTCAGACAAAAGATTCTTGAGTTTTAGCAGAAAGAATTTTTAGTAACTGTTCATTTTTTTATTTTTATCATTTCAAGGATGGGCCTGAATACATCTAAGAACCATGAGAAAATCCATGATGAGCATCCTGTATATATTTACTTGTCAATAGGCTGAAGTTTGACCCCAATGATGGGAAAAGAAGCTAGAGACTGAGAGAACGTTGATGGTTTCAAGAGTGTAAAAGAACAGAAGACTAAGGAGAGCTTAATAGCTTTTCAAAACAACTACAAAAAGGAAATCCTAGCTCTAAGAAAGAAAATTAACTGGTGTGGTATCAGTGGCTAGGAATAAAGCAGGAGCTGAAGATGTTAGGTTTATTCCATAGGAATCAATCAATAAGCATTGGGAGAATTGAGGCAAGAACACTGACTTTGAAGTCAAAGGACCTCTGCCGATCACCATCTATGTGACCTTGGGCCAGTCACACCACATCCCCAAGGTCTCAGTTTTCTCCTCTGTAAATTGCAAGCCAGGCTCTGTACTCATAGAAGCTATTCTGGCTCAGACTGTACCCTTAGCCTCCATTAATGAGCAAATTTTAGCTATATTTGAAAAGGCCAGGAGGTGGGAGATGAGAACAATCCATCCTTGCAATTTGGAAAACCAGGTACGTGCTAATTCTCTGTGGCAGGTTTGCTGTAATAGATGAACCTGAATAGATTGGGAGACAGATGGAGGTTAGGGTTACAGAAGTGGCAGGAAATGCTAATAAGACACCCCCTGGGAGAAATGTGCTTTGGACATTTCCAGAGCTGTTCAGTAGTAACCATTTGCTCCATTCCCAAAAACTGGTCTGGAACAGATACATAGAGGGTTATGGAGGAATTATATATAATATACAATAATATTACATATAATGTTGATATAATTACAATTGTATATTATGTCAACATTATATATTATATTATTATATATAACATGTATATAATATATAACATGTATATATAATATATTATATATATTAATTCTCACCCAGCATTAATCCAAGAAGGAAAGTAAAAGAAATCATGGAAGGAAAGGAAGGTAGATGAAGGTGTTAGGGAAATAGCTCAGCTTCTTTGCCGAAGGAGAAAGGAATCAGAAAAAAAAATTTTCTTTACAAAGAAAAAAAAATCATTCCAGAGAAAAAGAGCTCACACTCCTGAAAATTTCAAAGCCAAGAGAGAAGGAAGCCCTCACAAGTCGTGGCAGCAAGCTGCTTTTGGTCAAATTAAAGCACTGCAAATTAATGCTTACACAAGAAATCAGATGCTTGACTCTACAGCATGGAGAAAGTCCCTGTGGAGCTTCAGATAAGAAGATTGCCATCTGACAGCTGCTTATTATTACAGGAAATAAAATCGCACTGTCTGAAATCCCAGTGATTTCAAAAATATGGAAGGAAGGAGAGGAACCATCAATGTAAGTTGCCTTCAGCATAAAGCCAGAGATAAAAATTAGGGTATGGAGATAGGACCTTTGGTTCAGACCTTCAGCTTTGGCCTTCAGAAGCACTCTGGAGACCTTCCGGGTTCTCTGCAGACCCTGATGGAGTGGAGCATCACGAGGACCATGCTCCTCTCTCCCTGCCCCAGCAGCAGACTATGTACCTTCCCCTCTTCCAGGGGCTCACCCCGAAGAACTACACCCAACTATCTTCTGCCACCCCAACCTCTTTGAAGGGGTTTTCCCTCATCCAGACAAAGGAATATTCCACACCATCCTCTCCTGCACATCTTACCCTGGTGTGAACATGATGTCCCAGGGATGGCTCTGTTTGACAGCTTAAAGTCCTGGCTTTAAAATACCTCATTTCCAGGAGAGTGTTGTTGCTTTCAACACTCCAACCTGCAGAAAATTGTTTTGGTTTTAAATCCAGAAAAAGAATGGGGAAGATGGGAAAGAACATTTTAAAAATGGAATGTGGTGGGATCCGTTAAATTTCGGAGCTATGATCTGAGGGGTCATGCTCCAGGCTGCTCCCAGCTGTCTTACCATTCCAATCATTTTGCCATCCATATCCAAATGTCCTCCAAGATTACCATGGTTTGATCACAAGATTGTAGGCTTAGAGCCAGAAATTACCTCAGGGTCCCAGAGGAGAAAACTCATACTCAGAAAGTGAAGTGATTGGTCAAAGATCACACCTAGGCTCATACATCTAGATTTAGAAGAGGTCCCAGAGAATCGCCGGAGTTCACGGAACAGCAGAAAGAATTTGTAGACTGGTCCAAAGGGGAAATAAAAGATTAAAAAGAGATCTTAAGAAAAACATTCTATCAGTAATCAGAGGTCTACAAGCAATATTTAAAAACACAAAGAACAGAGTAGAAGATCAAATACACGATGGAAAATCTCTAAAAAGAAATAACAAGCATGGATGACTTTTGGAAGCATGGGATCACATAAACTGATGTTTAATTAAAGAAAACTGGGGGAAAAAAATAACGTACAACAATGTGAACAGAACAAAAACAAAACCAAACCAAAAATGAACACCTGAATAATTAGAATGACAGAGTTCAGATATGGAGAAGAGTTAAAAAAGAAATAAATTGCCCTCCTTTCATTGAGGAGGTGGGGGATTTGAGATGTGTGATATTGGGTATATTGTCAAAAACAGAGATGGATTAGATGATTTTTCTAAATTGTTTTTTTTTTTTTGCTCCTTCTCTTCAGATTTTTGCCACAGAGGATTGTTTATTCTGTAGTAGAGGCAGAGAGATATATTAGGAAACATGATGCCAAAGCAAAAGATATCAATAAAAATAAGTTGTTGTTTTTTTTTTTTTTTTTGAATCCACATCTATTCTGTTCTGAATGTAGATGGCCACCAAAAATGCTGAAGACATCATAAAAGCGAGATTGTCAGACAGACAGTTCATGTCAGCTGATGTGATTTCCCGATTTGGGAGGCAACGGAAGGGTTATGTATTTAGCAGTTAATGGTAATTAACTTCTAAAAGAAGTAAAGCTGATAAAAGAGTAAAATCGATTTATATAGAAAGGACTGTGTTTAGGACCCCCAGATGGGAATTATAAAATGTTCATCCTTACCTGCCAACCCTGGACAATCCATCATGGCAGCCCTAACTTCAATGCTTTTTGTTTCTGTTTTGAGCATTTAACAAAATGAGTATCTTAAATGTGATCAGCAATAACTAGTCATGTAACTTGAAGCAAATCTCAGCCTGTATCCGTCTCATCACTAGTCATAGACTTAGAGCATCTGAAAAGCAGAAGGGAACCAAGGAAGACACTTAGTCCCAACCAACCCTGAGCAGTCAGCCCTTTGACAGCACACCCCAACCCCCAGGTCTTTATTTGGGGGAAGTTTTTCCTTCCCTTCCACATAGCCTCAGTTGACCTCTCTGAAACTTCAACCCATTTCCCTTAGCTGGGCCCTCTAGGATTAATCAGGACAAGTACCATCTCCTCTCCCCAGAGGGCCCTTCCAATGGGAATAAGATGCTCTGCTCAGTCTTACTCAATGGGCTGTCCAGACTTTCATCAGAGATAACAGATGGGTGGGAGCCTTGGAAAGTTTTTAAGAGAAATATGCAAATGCAAATGAGGGTTTTATTCTTAATGAATCTCTAAGCCTAATCAAGACCTTGCATGAAATGGGTTTCTTCCCTTAGATTTTAAGATTAGTCCCCAGACTTTCATTTTTGCCCTGTTGTGCATTTCAGAAACAACAGGATCAAGATGCCCAAATTCTGGTTTTTATTAAACAGGTACTGAACTATCAAGATGCTGCGCACATTCTGCATTAATGCCAGTTTTTTCAGTGCTGTGTGGGTCCCCTGAATAGCGAATAATACAAAGACTAATAAAAATGATAGGAGATTTGAAACTGAGCAAAATTAGATTAAATTTCAATCTATAAAGTGCAAAATGGATTTTTTTACATACTTTCCTATAAGTCCCTAATCTCTTTCACATAGTCTATAGAGCAGCTATTTAGTTTAATAGGTTGGGACATGGGACTAATATTGTGAGCTATTTGGAAATTCAGCTGGCTTCTTCTTTGAAAAAGATCTACCCTTGTAAAAATGACCAAGACAGAGAACAAAACCTGCCCAAGACAGGAGCTCTGCAAGAGGCTTTCTTTTGCTGTAGCAAGCTTGTTGTGGTGGCAGTGGTGGTGGTGCTTTTTTAATTCACTTTGAAGGAAACGTTTCAGCCTTGATCCACTCCAGATAAATGATGCTGTGGACCTCTCTCTCCTCTTCCTGGGCACACATATTCTTTTGTTGCTTTATCCAGTTCCAAAGGAAGAGAGAGAAAGAAACAGACACAGAATGACAGAAATAGGCAGAGAAGGAGAGGAGACGAGAGGAGAGGAGACGAGAGAAAGACAGAAAGAATAAAGGAGAGAGACAGAGAGAAAGATATACAGAGATAGATTCAGAGACAGAGAGAGACAGAGAAAGAGGGAGATAGACACAGAGATAGAAGAAGGAAAAGAGAAACAGACAGAATCAGAGACAGAGAGATGGGGGAGAGACAGAGACACAGAGAGAGAGTCAGAGACAGAGACAGTGAGAGACATTGAGACAGCGAGATTCAGTGAGAGACAGAGACAGTGAGAGACATTGAGACAGCAAGATTCAGTGAGAGACAGAGACTAAAAGAAAGACAGATAGTGAGAGACAGAGAAGCAAGAAGAGACAGTGAGATAGAGACAAAAAAGTCAGAGACACAGAGACAGTGAAAGACAGCAAGAGAGACAGAGACACAAAGAGACAGAGATGAAAAGAGACACAAAGAGACAGAGACAGAGGGCAGCCCAGACAGCTGCGATTCATTAGGAAACAAACAAACAAAAAAAAGTTCACATTTAATTAAAGGAAAACTACAACAGGTTTATATACTTGAAAAATACCAAGTTTCCCCCAAACCTCCACCCCCAGCAACAGGGGAGCCCCTTGGGGCCCATCACAAGTGGATATAGTGCAGAAGCAGTTTGCCATTTCTATGTGCATGCATAAAGCAGGACTTCCTCCCTCACTCCCCCCCAGGGGGGGAAGGGGGACTTTTTTCAATGGTCCATGAAGACATAATGCACTTTCTCCAAACTCTGCAGCCAGGCAACATGAATTTTTTCTCTTCCCGACATCCTTTCCTTATTTGATTAAGCCAATCGCCACATAGGCCTGGCCATTAAACTAGAAGGACCAGATGTGTCAATTGACACAAACATTTTATAATTTTACTTCACAAGAAAAACGTCCAACCTCCTATTTCCTTTGCCTTTTAAATTAAAAAATAAATAAATTCGCTCACAGCTTAAATTCTGGTCCTTATCATGTTAAGAGGGAGCCACAAAGCTGATCAATCACTTCTTGATCTCCTCCCACCCACCCCCAACTCCCCAGAAATCTACAGGGCTTATTTGGGAAAACTGGACCACCAGCCTCTTTCAGAATTAATTGTCCCTCAAGCCCTGCTCTTTTTCTGTACCACGTTCCCATCTGTCACCTGGATATGCAATCAAGAAGCCACAAAATGAATCCCCTGAAGTGGTCACGTTATTCGAATTTACACTGCCTTATTTCCATTGGGCTGGAACCAATTACCATATTCTATATAATTATAATTTCTCGAATGGTACGACTTTGGATATCTGTGACCATGGGATTTATTATTCGCACTAATGAAAGAGCTAACCATAACCAAGTCAAAAAAAGAGACGGACATCAGAGACCAGCTAAAGAGATTCCCATTTTCCAGAGCACAATCCCTCATCTGGTTAAGAATTCTCCCAATAACCCTCTTGTGAAAGGCTCCTCCTTCCATTCTCCTGTTTTGTTTTGTTTTGAATGGAATGACATTTTTGTCCATTGCGCCCAATTGGACCGTATTGTGGGATAAAGAGTAAAATAATGAGTTACAGCGGACACAGTTACTTCATCTCAGGCATTACTTGCCTCATCTGTAAAACGAAAGGCTTGAAACTCTAATATCCCTTCTAGCTCTGGCCTGACGATTCCGTGTTAAGCAAACCTTCATTTCTAACACTGCTTTCCAGTTGTTCCAGCAGTTCTGGGCAAACAGGGAGCCCTTAGCCTTAATGGTTTGTGATGGAATGTTTATCCAAAACCGCCTGCTTCTGAGTCTCGCTCATCTAGTCTGTTCCATTGAGCAACCTTTACAATTTCTAACAGCTTTTATGATTACGACTTTATAATACAGTTTGAGATACAGTAACACTAGGCCCCTTTTCATTCCTACTTTCTTTATTTCCCTTGAGATTCTTGACCTTTTGGTTCCTCTTGATGAATTTTGTTATTATTTTGTCCGGTTCTATAAAGTAATCCCTTGGCATTTTAGGATGGCACTAAATCTATAAATTAATGCAGGTAGTATCATTTTTTTTATTATATTGGCAAGGCCCGGCCAATAACAATGGACATCTCTCCAATTCTGTCTCCCTTTATCCGTATCTGGAAGGGATGTTTTGTAGTTGTTTTCATCACGGAAGATTTTTGATTGGGGAGAAAGGAAGGAAACTCTAGGTACCAGACCTGGAATTAAATACTCATTAAAAGAAGAGTCCACAGATGGTCATTCCTCACCAAAGTCAAGCCCTATTTTCACGAATCCTTAATTTGGGAGACATTTCCAGGGACATCATTGGCTATGATGTCCTGGATGCAATGACCTCAGATACAAATTGCCTGCATTTTGCATCTCTATCCTACAAAATCATAGCCAACTGTCCCCTAATGAGAAAATGACTGAAACACTGGCCTTTCCCATTCCTGAATACTACAGGGATAATTCACCAAATGTGTCCCTGTACTAAACTCTGCCCACTGCCAGAGTTATTCCTTTGGTACCGAATCACTCTCTACGTGCACATTTATGGCCCAGAATAAGCAAAATCAACTTGAGCTGGGCCATTATAATCCTTTTAAATCGCTGTTCAAAAACCTTGGTTAAAAATGATCACAAGATCCATGTTGCGAATCTGATTTTTGATATTATTGTTCAGTCATTTCAGTTATGTGTGATTTTTCATGACCCCATTTGGGGTTTTCCTGGCAGAAATCCAAGAATAGTTTTGCCATCTTCCTTCTCTAAATCACTTTACAAATAAGGAAATTGAGTGACTTGCCCAGGATCACACAGCTAATAAGTGTCTGAGGCTGGATTTGAACTCAGAAGATGAATCTTCCTGTCTCCAGGGCCACTGGTGCCCCACCTCCAGGCAATCAATCAACCAACAAGTCCTTAAAAGTGATTCCTTTCTGCCAGGTACTAGGCTAAACACACTAGGGATCCCCAAAAGAGCAAAAAACAATAGTCCCTGCTCTCAAAATTGGAATCAATAAGCACCAGAAAGACACACATACCACAAACAAAATGAATTCCAGATAGTTTGGGGAGAGAGTGCACCAGCAAAAGGTATAATTGGGAAAGAATCCAAAAGGATGCCCATAAGATCAGGGCTTGCATCAGGCCTACCGTCTCTTGAATCAAAACTAAAGTATCATAAAATCATAGAATTATATATCAGGAAGGGATCTTCGTGCTCATATAGGCCAATTCCCTTATTTTAATAAATTAAATAAACTGAAACTCAGAGGAATTCACTTACTTTCCAAAGGTAATATAGTTACTTAGTTGCATGGCTGAGAATAAATTCTTTCTTCCAGTACCAATCGTCTCTGATTAAGGCTAATAAGCATCTTAATTTTATCTTTTCCAGCCATTAACCTCTTGCCCTGATTATTTTAACCATCTCCATATCCTAAATAAAATTCTTTTACCCCACATTTCAGACTCACAAAACTAACAAAGATGATAAAATCAATGGTGGTGGAGGAACTGGGGAAAGATACGCTTGTTGGACCAAGAATTGTTCTGGAAAGCAATGGAATTGAGAGAGGGAGGAAGGCAGGAAGATAGATGTCCCAGTCACTTGACCCAGAGATTCCACTTCTAGACAAATTTCCCAAAAAAGGCCAAAGGCAGAAAGGTCCCATATATACCAAAATATTTATAGCAGCTCTTTGGGGCCAGCTACGAAATGGAATAAATTGTACGCCCATCAATTGATGAAGGCATATGAATATAATAGATTCTAGTGCTATAAGAAATTATGTATCTGGAGAATACGGAGAAACATTGGAAGACTGTCTGTAAACATTCCAAGCAGATCCCTTGGTTATATGTGTTCTCTGAATGTATTTTCTCTCCTCACAAGTGGTATGGTAACTCTTTGGAGGGCATCCCAAGTGGACACTGTGCAGTTGTTTATTTTATAAGTGATGTTGTCTCATCAAATATATTTTGTTTTGAATTCTAATTAGTTGGCAAAAATAAATACATCAGTGAAGCTTCATCAAGCTTTAGGGTTTTGAGTTGGAGCTAACACTCCAGTAAGTCAAACCCATGGTAGTTTTTCCATTTCTTTCTAAATCCTGGAAACAGAGTCAACCTCCCTTTCCTTTGTCACCACTTGCTCTCTCACAGGGAATTTAAAAAATAACCTCACAAGTAGAAGACTGAACATTGAATTCACATTATACAGGAAGCATTTGAAAGACACAGGAAAGGACTTTCATTTTGAAGAAGGATTAGGCTTGTTCAATTTGAACCCAGGAAGCAGAACAAAGAATAATGGGCATAAGACTCAGATTGATAAATTATCACTTGATATCACACAAAAAAAATTCCAGAAAAAATCAGAGCTGTACAAAAAAATGGAATTGGCCACCGAGAGGAACAATGGTCTCCCATTATTAAGTCTCCAAACAATGACCATTTGTTTGATGTATTATTGTAGGGATTCTTTTTGGGCATGGGTTGGACAAACTAAATGGCCTCTGAAGTCCCTTCTAGCTCTGAAATTCTGGGATTCTGTGAATTTACAGATTTAGTGCTACTGCAATCAAACCACCAAGGGATTACTCTAGAAACCAGACAAAATAATAACAAAATTCATCTGAAGTTACAAAAGGGCTAGAATCTCAAGGGAAATAATGAAAATTAGTGGAAACAGCACTTCCAGACCTTAAAGTATATTGTAAATCAATAATCAGCACAACTCGTTGGTTGGGATGGGGATAAAGATTAGATCTATGATTTCATTAGTAAGGAACACCAGGTAAAGAAACTTCCTCTACAACTTAAAGTCAGAGAGAGATGTCTAGAATACAATCAAGTTAAAAGACTTGGCTAGGGTCATACAGCCAGTATGTGTCAAAGATGGATTTGAACCTAAATATTCATGGCTTTGATGTTGTTGCCTCTTTACTTGGTCCTGGTGAAAAATAAAGAATAACAGGTCAGTAGAACAGACTAAATAAGCAAGAGTTGGAAAAGCAAACTCTTGGGCCCCCATGCTCAATAAACTCCAGAACATAAACTACTTGGGAAAGGATTAATTCAACAACTATTGAGACAACTGTAAATCAATTTGACAGAACAAGCCTAACATCTTAAGTCATATTCTACAATAAGCTCCAAATGTATACACTAAATATAAAAGTCCACATCATAACTATAGGCCATCTAGTTGGCATCCCGGATGAAGTACTGAGCTCAGAAGTTAGGAAGATCTAGCTTAGATTTTGGCCTCAAACACTAGCTGCATGTCCCTTTACAAGTCATATACTCTTTGTTTGCCTCATTTTCCTTGCCTGAAAAATGATAATAATAAAAGCTTCTACCTTTGTGATGATGAAAATAGTTATTTGTATTCTTACTATTTTTTAACATTTCTTCTGGTTTTGTCATGAATTTACCTTGCTCATTTGCCATTTTACTGATTTGATTTTCTACTCTCTTATGTTTAGTCAGAGATTAGCTAAGGATTTGTAGTTTTATTAATCTTTTAAAGAACCAGATTTTAGTTTTAGTTATCATTTCTGTGGGATTTTTCATTTCCAATTTAGCTATTTCTTCTCCAATTATTAGCTAAGGATTTAACAGTTTTATTAATCTTCTAAAGAACCAGCTCTCAGTTTATCATCTCTGTGGTTTTTTGATTTCCAATTTATCTTTTTCTCCTCCAATTATTAATATCTTCTCTTTTGTGTTAATTTAGGTTTATTTATTCACTTTTCTCATTTTTAATGGATATTTCATTCATTAACCCGCTCTTTTTCTAATTTGTTCCTGAATAATTATAAGGACATGATTTTCTCCTGAAGAATGCTTTAGCTGCATCACAGAAATGTTGGTATGTTGTTGCATCATTTTCATTTTCTTTTACACAACTGATTGTTTATATGATTTGTCCAGTGGCCCATTCAATATTTAAAATTTCATTGATAAGTTCCCATTTGGGTCTATCTTTTGTTTGTGGTCCTTGAATCAATTTCTATTTTATTGCATTCTAGTCTATAAAGGATGTATTGACTATTTCTGACTTTTTCACTTGTTTGTAATATCTCTGTACCCTAGTCTGTGGTCAATATTTGTAAAAGTTCCATATCGTACAAAGAAATGTGTATATTCTTCTACTGTCCTATTTAAAAGATGCCATAAATCTTTTAATTCTAGTTTCTCCAGAAATTTGTTCAGTTCCATATTTTCCCTTTTATCTGCTAGGCTTATCCAAAACTGAGATAGGGATATCATAATGTCCCCTTTCACTATTGTGTTACAACCCATGTCTTCTAGAAGCTCAGTTTTCCTTTAAGTATTTGGATGCTTACTCATTGGGAGCACATAAATTTATTATTAATATTGGTTTGTTGTCTATGATTCCTTTCAACATGATATAGATTCCTTACTCTATCCCTTTTAATTTTCTGAATGTTTGCTTTTGCTTTGTCTGACAGCATGTCAACAACTCCTGCTTTTTTGTATTGAGATCATATATGTGTGGTAAATTTCTTTTCCATTCCCTCAGTTTTATTTTGTATGTCTTTGTTTTTTAAATGTGTTTCTTCTAATCATCAGATTGGGGGATCTGTCACTCAGGTTTCATTTTATTGGATTATTTAATCTGATTTAAAATTAAAAGGGTTAAGTTTTACTTTCCTCCATCTGTCTGTAAAATTGGGGTTTTTTCCAAGTTATTATTTTTTTTTCCTCTTCTGCTGTAAACACGGTATTATGTTCCTTTAGTTACTTACTTTAATCTCTTTTTTTAAGATGACACTGTTCCCACTGGCTCTCTGACTCTCACCCCTGATCCCCTATCTCATTTGTTACCTTTTTCCCTTTAGGGTTTTGTTTATTAGTTCCTCTCTCCTGCTTTTATCTGGACATATATTTCTTTCTCTTTTTTCCTCCCAGTCAAATAGATTTCTCCCCCTCCCATCTACTTCCTCTCTCCTCTTCAGCTAATACAGTACTGTCATTTTAATTTCAGTTTTGTACCCCTTTCCAAAAAAGATCTCTTTCATTTTACTCTGGATCCTAATTCTCTGATTCATGACTTATAATCTTCTGTCTCTGTCTTTTTGCTGTATTCTTCATATGGCCAAATCTTCCCAGGTATCCATTCTAGGGTCTGTCTTATTTCTTTCTGCCACTGCCTAGTAGGGAATTACCCCCCTGGAACTTGCCTTTTTCACTGTGTCTCACTCTCAGAACAATTCCAATTATTGCAGGTATCAAAAAGGAAGGAGACTGAACCATGCTAGGGACCCTTCCCCCTCTGCAATTCTCTCTTATTAATGACCTTTTATTTCTGCATTTGCCTGAAAATCTCCTTCCTGCATCCAAACTTTCCACTCCTTCATATGCCAGTTACTCCTAAGGGTTCCAACTCTTCTCCCCTATCCCCCAAGACAAGGAGATTTTTCAGGCACCAAGTTTCCAGGCCCCATTCAGTAAAAGATCCGCATCTGCCTTCAGCCATAAAAGCATTCATCAGTGGAATCCACTCCCACCTCCAAAGTATGGCAGCCTCCCTTCCCCTCCCTATTCAATCTTTCTCCTTTCTCTCTATTCTTCTCTGAGACTGCAGAGATCACCTTCTCTCATAGGATTTGACCCTGGGACATCACTCACCCCTCTCTGTTCCAATGTTGTCCCTCTTTCCCCTTTAATGTCTCTTCCCATATAGCTCCACAAAGGAAGCCTTTACCTGTAGGCCGTGCCACCACATTGTATCTGGGATGCCCCCCCTCTCTGCCTTTTCACTGTTACTTCTACCAAATCTCCATCTTCACTTCTGAATCCTCTTGGACATTTAGAAAGAAGTCTCTTACTAATCTTTCTTTTGTCCAGCTATTGCTGTTTGCATTTATTCACTCCTGCAGTTCTGTTGTTCGGGGTATTTGAGAAGCAAATAATCTCTTCAATTCTTGTTTTCTTTCAAAAAACAATATCACCAACACAACATCATAAGAACCACAACGACAAACATGTATATGGCATTTACTGTGTGCCAGGTACGGTGCTAACTGCTTTACAATTTGGTCTTCAATTCAATAAATATTTGTAAAGTGCCTACTATGTGTCAGGCACTATATA
Organism: Sminthopsis crassicaudata; assembly: GCF_048593235.1. Lineage (NCBI taxonomy): Eukaryota > Metazoa > Chordata > Mammalia > Dasyuromorphia > Dasyuridae > Sminthopsis > Sminthopsis crassicaudata. Next base: position 61,987,361 of record NC_133623.1, on the reverse strand, counting down.
TAGGGATATGAAAAGGGATAAAAACATAGTCCGTATCATCAAAGAATGTGTAATCTAAAGAGGGAGACTTAATACACAAATAAACAGAGCAAGCTATATACAGGTTTAAATGGAAATAATTAAAAAGAAAGTGTTGGAATTAAGAGGGATTAGAAAAGGTCATTATATATATATATATATATATATATATATATACATATATATATATATATATATATATATATATATATATATATGTTTTGGTTTTTTTAATTTTTTTTTCTTTGTTAAGGCAATTGGGGTTAAGTGACTTGCCCAAGGTCACAAAGCTAATAAGTGTTAAGTGTCTGAGGCCACACTTGAACTCAGGTCCTTCTGAATTCAGGGCTGGTGCTCTATCCACTGTGCTACCTAGCTGCCCCTATAAATTTCTATAGAAAAAGGAATTTTAGGTAGGATTTGAAGGAAGCCAAAGAAGTCAGTGAAACTCAGGAGGTCATTTTTGTATCCTCATTTTGCAGATGAGGAAACTGAGGCAAACACATGTTAAGTGTCTTGCCCGGAGTCACATATACAGGGAATTACCAGAGACCAGATTTGAACTCAAGGTTTTCCTGACTGAACCTGGCATTCTAACCAAGCTCTCAATTTATTATTGAATGTCTATCTTTCACCCTGTATGATTAAGCTCAGATTTGCAGGCTAGGTCACACTGTGCTACACCTAGAATTTCAGGGTTCTTTGAAACATATAATCCTATTCCCTCTTTTTTCTAGATGAAACAGGATAGTCTTGTTTCATTTGAATATGATTTCCCTTGTATTTGAAGGTCTTCAAGCAGATGGCTTAAAGAACTTATTATTTCTAAATTGAATTGTTAAATTTAACCCCTATGTGTCATGGAGTTTGCAGCCTTGGGGGGTTTTTGGGAAGAAAGAAGTTGGGTTTTGGTTTTTTGTTTTTTGTTTTTTTGGTTGTTATTGTTTTTCTGGAGACAATCTGTGAATTATTTCAATTGGAATTTCATTTTCTATTCACAAGTTCTAGGAATTTTTTTCCTATTATTTCCTTCATTATGGTGTTACGGAATTTATCCTATCCTGTTTTTCTGGTAGATTCATGATCCTTAGATTGCCTCTACATATCCTGTTTGCAAAACTTATAAGTTTTGCTTACATATTGAGCACATATTCTCTTAATGCTCTTGGTTTTTTGGTTTACTTCTTCTAGGTTGTCCTTCGTACCAGTTTTGGAGAGTTTTGAGAAGTCATGAGGATCAGAGAAAATGTCTCATCTGCCATCTTATTTCTCACCAAAATAATATTTGTAAAGTGATTTGCAAACATTAAAGCACTATGTAAATGCAAGCTATTATGTCAAAAATTAGAAGAGAATGGAATCAAGAAATAGCAAGTTTAAGAAGGGTCCTCAGAAGCCATCGGAGTTTACTCTGTCATTTTATAAGTGAGAAAACCAATAATTTGCCAAAGTCCCATGGATTGTAAACATCAGAAGGGAGATTTAAACCCATGCTTTGACGTTCAAATCAGAACCCTTTTCCATCTTTCACAACTATAGCTAGGGAGAGTATTCTTTTAGTTTTTGTTTTGTTTTGTTTTTCCTTTTTAAAAAATGGATTTATTTAATATTTTCCCTAATTACATTCAAAATAATTTTAATGCTTTTTATTTTCAAAACATATGCACAGATAATTTTTTAACATTGACCTGTGCATAGCCTTGTGTTTCAGATTTTCCCCTCTTTCCCTTCTTCCACTCCCTCCCCTAGATGGCAAGCAATCCAATATATGTTACACATGTTTAAATATGTTAAATCCAATATGTGTAAACATATTTATACAATTCTCTTGGTTGCACAAGAAAAATCAAATCAAAAAGGCAAGAGAATGAGTAAGAAAACAAAACACAAGAGAACATCAAAAAGAGTGAGGAAGCAAAACATTTTTTTACATTTGTTCTTAAGATTTTTGAGTTCTAGATTCTCTCCCTTATCCCCACCAACAATTAAGAAATCACATGTGAAATTATGCAAAAGATTTCCATAAATATTATTATTCTGTAAGAAATGACCAACAGGATGATTTCAGAAAGGCCTGGAGAGACTTACATGATGTGATGCTGAGTGAAATGAGGGGGACCAGGAGATCATTATATACTTCAACAACAATACTGTATGAGGATCAATTCTAATGGACGTGGCCCTCTCCAACAATGAGATGAACCAAATCAGTTCCAATAGAGCAGTAATGAACTGAACCAGCTGCACCCAGCAAAAGAACTCTAGGACATGACTATGGACCACTACATAGAATTCCCAATCCCTCTATTTTTATCCACCTGCATTTTGGATTTCCTTCACAGGCTAATTGTACACGGTGTCAAAGTCAGATTCTTTTTGTTCAGCAAAACAAATGTTTGGACATGGATACATATATTGTATTTAATTTGTACTCTAACATATTTAACATGTATTGGTAGACCTGCCATCTGGAGGGGGGAGAAAGAGGGGAAAAATTGGAACAAAAGTTTTGGCAATTGTCAATGTTGTAAAATTACCCATGCAAATATCTGGTAAATAAAAACTATTATTATTAAAAAAAAAAGATTTCCATAAAAGTCAAAGTGCAAAAGAAAATATAGATCTCCCACTCCAATGAAAATAAAAACCCTCAAGAAAAATGAAGTTAAAAATAAAGGGAGAGAGAGAGAGCGATAGAGAATGCTTTGATCTACATTCAGACTCATCTGTTCCTTCTCTGCGAATGGATAGGATTTTTCATCACAAGTCCTTCAGAGTAGGTGTGGATGATTGTAACACTTGAGAATAAAAAAGTCATTTACAGCTGTTCATCCTAGAACATTGTTATTATTTTGTATACAGTGTATTTCACTTTGTTCATGGAAGACTTTCTAAGGTTTTTGTTTGTTTTTTCCCTGACAGCATCCTGCTCATCATTTTCCAAGAATAATAACATTCCATTAGAGAAACTCGCTTTGAATTTTTTGTTTTTTACAATTATTATTGCTAATGGTATCCTCCCCCCATTTATTCTCTCCTTTCACCCTGTCCCTCCTCAAAAGTGTCTTGTTACTGGCCATTCCCTCTCCCAATATGTTCTCTCTCTCTTTTTTTTTTTAAATCACCCTAACGGAGAGTATTTTTAACCAAACAAGAGGTGAATGTAGAAGTAGAGAAAGTAGGTAAGTTTGGCTATGTAAGACATGAAAGCTTTTTATATAAGTAAAATCAATGGATCTAGGATTAGAAGCTTTTATATAAGAAAAATCAATGTATTTAGGATTAGAAGCTTTTATATAAGTAAAACCAATGTATCTAGGATTAGAAGGTTATCAGTTGATTGAGGGGGAAAAATCTATATAGAAAATATTTCTGATAAGGGTTCCTCTTTAAGATGTATTGAGAATTAGCATAGATAGAAGACCAAAAGACATTTCACAATGAACAGTTTTTAAAAGAGAAAGAAAGGAAGGAAGGAAGGAAGGAAGGAAGGAAGGAAGGAAGGAAGGAAGGAAGGAAGGAAGGAAGGAAGGAAGGAAGGAAGGAAGGAAGGAAGGAAGGAAGGAAGGAAGGAAGGAAGGAAGGAAGGAAGGAAGGAAGGAAGGAGGGAAGGAGGGAAGGAGGGAAGGAGGGAAGGAGGGAAGGGAGGAAGGGAGGAAGGGAGGAAGGGAGGAAGGGAGGAAGGGAGGGAGGGAGGGAGGGAGGGAGGGAGGGAGAGAGAGAGAGAGAGAGAGAGAGAGAGAGAGAGAGAGAGAGAGAGAGAGAGAGAGAAAGAGAGAGAGAGAGAAAGAAAGACAGAAAGAAAGAAAGAGAGAAAGAAAGAAAGAAAGAAAGAAAGAAAGAAAGAAAGAAAGAAAGAAAGAAAGAAAGAAAGGAAGGAAGGAAGGAAGGAAGGAAGGAAGGAAGGAAGGAAGGAAGGAAGGAAGGAAGGAAGGAAGGAAGGAAGGAAGGAAGGAAGGAAGGAAGGAAGGAAGGAAGGAAGGAAGGAAGGAAGGAAGGAAGGAAGGAAGGAAGGAAGGAAGGAAGGAAGAAAGAAAGAAAGAAAGAAAGAAAGAAAGAAAGAAAGAAAGAAAGAAAGAAAGAAAGAAAGAAAGAAAGAAAGAAAGAAAGAAAGAAAGAAAGAAAGAAAAGAAAAACAAAATAGACGTCCATTAATTTAGAGAATGGCTGAACAAAGTTTTGGGACTTCAATATTAATGAAATATCATCATGCCATTATAAATGACAAATGAGACAAAAGGGCCTGTTGAGTGATTGATATTCACGGTAAAGAAAGAAATGTGGGCCTTTTTAATTCTAGCTCAAGCTTCATTTACATGCCATTCAAAAATGATCTTGAGGGTAAGGTAGAGTCTAACACCTCTCCAATTCCCTACCCCCTCCATATAAGTCCTGTAGATAGTTTGGGGATCTGGGGACATTTATCAAGACTAAATAGGAGTTACAAAGAATTTTCCAACAGATGGCTATTGGAAATCATAGATTTGGATTGATATTGGCCTAGATAGGTAGGTTGTATAGTGGATAGAACACTGATAAGCCCTATGACCCTGAGCAATTCACTTACCCAGTATTTATTTCAACTTTCTTATCTGTAAAATTGGGATGATAAATAAACATTTACCTTGTAGAATTGTCCTAAGGATCAAAGAGATGGATCGGTAAAGTGTTTAGCACACAAAGTGGTCAGGCACAAAGTAGGTGCTTAATAAATTCTTGTCTCCTTCCTTCTTTTCTAACAGAAAAAGGGACAATTAAAAGAATGGACTTAATCTTTAATCATGGTGCATTTGGGCTATTTTTGAATTCCTGGTTAGACATGGTTTACTCAACCTCTGTAAGTTCTAGAAGTGTTTCTACTTGCCAGGGTCAGGGAGAAGTTTTCTTCCTATTTTATTAAATAGATGGGTACAAAGAGTCCAGAATTTTGATCGGCAGAGCTAAAGTCTAGCAAAGAAATGGTTTTAGAAAACAGGTGGCAGTCACAAGACCAAGAGTCACTGAATAAAGATGCGAAGCAATGAGCAACAAAGGGTGATGACATGGCCAGAGGTCAATAGGAACTGCCTCAATCACACGCTCTCTCATACGTGTTCCCTGGCCAAACGTGTTCTTTGTACCCTAACACTGATATATGTACATAGGGGTCATCTCTTGACTTTCATGTATTCTGTTATTTGAACAAATGAAATAACATCTAAAAACTACTTTGCAAACGTAAAAGTCCTATATAAAAGTTAGTAGTTATTGTTTTGCCTTTTATTTTGAAGTGTGTCTCTGGAGCTTACGAGTTATGGGTTTGGGTGGGTACCGAACCACTAAGACTGCCTTGAACCCAAGGTTTCTTTCTGAGAGCCAACAACAAGGTGCTATCTGAATATTATCTCTCTCCATCTATGTATGGGTTTAAAAAGGGGGAAAGAAAGGGGATAAAAGAGAAGTGAAGGGAGAGAGGGGAATTGAGGAGAGAGGAAAAGGGGAAGAATGGAAGGAAGAGGAACAGAAGGATGTAGGGTTATGAAAAGGAAGTGGGAGGGTAATGAAAAGGAAGTGAGAGGGCACTGAAATAAAATTTTTGCACAATGTCATCAAGAGCACTGAGAGAAAATATTGCAATCACAGGATGATAGCAACATTTTCTTGTTTCTGGAACAGTTCAAGCTAGCTAAATCAAAGAATCAGTGTTTCTTTCTTTCTTTCTTTCTTTCTTTCTTTCTTTCTTTCTTTCTTTCTTTCTTTCTTTCTTTCTTTCTTCTCTCTCTCTCTCTCTCTCTCTCTCTCTCTCTTTCTTTCTTTCTTTCTTTCTTTCTTTCTTTCTTTCTTTCTTTCTTTCTTTCTTTCTTCCTTTCTGAAGCAATTGGGGTTCAGTGACTTACCCAGCATCACACAGCTAGGAAGCGTTAAGTGTCAGAGATCAAATTTGAACTCAGGTCCTCCTGACTTGAGGGCTGGTGCTCTATCCACTGTGCCACCTAACTGCCCCCAAACCAGTATCTTCTACAACAGTTGTCCAGCAAAGATGGCCACATCACACCTTGAAAACTCTCATCAGCCATATATTCCCAGGATTGTGAGGGAATAAAAGAGGCTTGCTAAGACACTTGACAGTGAGGAGTACAGAAACTAATGATATCTAACCACTTTGGGCTTCCTTTTATTCATGAAAACCTGTGAATAGAATTCTACAAATCTTGGGATACTTCCTATATAAAGAATGCCTTCGCCAGCCATTATTACAACACCTCTCTGTGTCTCTCTATGTCTGTCTGTCTCTCTCTCTCTCTCTCTCTCTCTCTCTCTCTCTCTCTCTCTCTCTCTCTCTCTCTCTCTCTCTCTCTTCCTCCCCCCCCCCAAAGATTCAGCATGTCTTCCATCAGAGCTAGAGGCTCAGCTCTCCTTCTTGGGCCTAAACTTGAGACTAATATCCAACAGAAAGCAGCTTCTCAGCCTGTTTTCAACTGTAAATGCAAAATGAAAGAGTTTTGTCCTTGGATAAAAAAAAATAATATAAATAGGAATGATTCTCTCAAAGTACAACTTCCTGTCTATGTCACAGGACAGCGTAGGGCAGAGGCAGAAAAGTAGGAGATTGCCAGTCAGGATAATGTGCAGAAAGGGATCTGGTGAGCTCTGACCACTATGGGAGCCACAGAAGCCTGGCAGATACTTTAAAAAGCTGACAAATTGGGCTCCCGAGCTATTATTGACAGGATTCAGAGGCCAGTCAGTACAACGTAATTGCTCCGAAGAATACTTTAGGACCTGACCACTACAAAGGCTAAATCGTGACTAATCATTCAATGGATTCAAGACATGAACTCTTTCATCATGTGGCAGTCATTTGAAAATTGACAAGGGAAACAATCATACCAACTCTAGTCGAGCACTCCAAAAGATCCTCCATGGGCAATAGCAGCAAGAACTAAACCAATGATAACGTCAAGGAATCTTAGGGAAAATGGCTGACTCTGGTGAATCTGCTTACAGAAATACAGAGGTTTATCCTAACAACAAGAGACCAGGAGAAAATCTACCGCCAGTAGAAATTACAGAAGAGTCATTCCTCAGGAACCCAGATGTATTGATGGGTAAAAGTTATATAAGCAAATAAGGCCTTATGCAACAAATCACGGCAGGTAGAAAAATGGTTCTGTTCAGTCGCTTTTAACTCTGGCTGACCCTGTGGGCCACAGCACACTAATGTTGTCTGTAGGGATTCTGTGGCAAAGACGGTGGAATTGTCTGTCATTTCCTTCTCCAGTGGATTAAGGCAAACAGGTTAAATGGCTTATTCAGCGTCATACAGCTAGTGAGTACCTGAGGCTGAATTTGAACTCTTTTTGACTTGACTGGACTAGAGTCTTCCTGACTCTAGGCCCAGGACTCTAACTACTGAGCCATCTCGCTGTGTCTATTATATAAATCCAAGCCTCAAAATATCCTTAAGAAGTCAATAAATAAACCGTGCTGGAAACATCGCATTATCACAAGCAGCAACGGTTGTTGTTTGCAATGGCTGACCTATAAAAATTCAAGAATAATATTTGTAAGAGATGCTGCTCTACCAAATTCTCATAACCTCCAAACTGTGTGTAATGTTAAGCTTTTAAAATATAGATACCTAATGGAAGAAATCAAAACCATGTGGGAATAGAATGACTACGTACCCTCCCCCCCATCATCCTGTCTTCTACTGGATTTTTCCCAAAGATGCTTTCAGTGAGCCCATAAAAGATGAGCTTACAGCCCAATACTTATAGCCAATTACATAAAGCAATAATTTTATACACTCGCAAGTAGTCCATTAAATATAAAAGAATAATATCAGAATACTGATCTGTCACAGAATTGTTTCCATCTAAACTCCTCTGAACTAAATGGGAATAACAATATAATAACAATAATAACAATAACAATCTTTGCAGCCAGGCATTACCATGGAGACGCCATCCAGATACTTGTGGTAAGGTATTTTTAAAAGAAAAAAAGGAAAGGGAAAAGGAAGAAAGCCGTCTTGGAGGTAGTGTTCTATGCTCCATCTTGACCCCATGGAGGAAATCGTCAGGCATCTATTCATTTTGGTCCCCGAGAGATTATAAGAGACCACTAAGATTTCAGCCCATTGAAATCAAGGAAATATTTACTGAACTGTTAAGAACAAGGATTGGTGAGATAACCTGTGTTAATTTTTCTCCTCCCTCTGAGTTGGAGTACTTAGCACAATGCCTGGCACAAAGTAGGTGCTTTAAAAATAAATGCAATTGTTAGTGGAGTTGTGAAATAATCCAACCCTTCTGGAGAGCAATTTGGAACTATGTCCAAAGGACTATCAAACTGTGCTTTGATGCAGCAGCGTATCCCAAAGAGAGAAAAGGACCCACATGTACAAAAATGTTTGTGCCGCCCTTTTTATAGTGCCAAGAACCTGGAAACTGAGTGCATGCCCATTCGTTGGAGAATGGCTGAATAAATTAAGGCATATGAATGCTATGGAATATTATTGTTGTATAAGAAACAATCAACAGGATGCTTTCAGAGAGGCCTAGGGAGACTTACAAGAGCTGATGCTAAGTGAAGTGAACAGAACCAAGAAAACATGGTTCACATTAAGAACAACATTCTGAGATGATCAACTGTTAATGAAGTTGGTTCTTCTCAGCAATGTGATGGTTCAAGACAATTCCAATAGACTTGAGATGGAAAATGCTATCTGTATCCAGAGAGAGAGCTATGGTGACTGGATGTGGATTGAAATATAGTATTTTCACCTTTTTTTATTTATTTCTTTGCTTGTTTTTTTTTCTTCATGGGTTCCCCCCGCCCTTGTTCTGATTTTTCTTGCACAACATGACAAATATGGAAATGTGTTTAAAAGGATTGCACACATTTAACTTATATCAAATTGCTGGCTGTATTGGGGAGAGGGGAGATAAGGAAGGAAGAGAAAAAAATTGGAACACAAAATCTTACCAAAATGAATGTTGAAAACTCTCTTTGCATGTATTTGGAAAAGATAAACTACTACTGAGAAAGATGATATGAACATAAAATAAAGGACCTGATTTTTGATAATAAATAAATAAATGCAAGCTGACTGCCTGACCCTATCCTTCCAAGAAACTCCTTTGAGGGCTCTCTCTTCTTCCTTTCCACAAAGCAAAAAAAAAAATCTAAGCAGAATAACCATTTCTATTATTGTCATTAGAAATGCCTGCTGTTAACCACTGTTATATAGCTGACAAAACTATCACATTTTACCCTTTTGCTCTGTCCTATTATGTTATCTATTGCCCTTTATAGGACAGAAATTAGTGATGGTTAACAAGCTTTGTTGCATATTCAATGCTAGCATCACAGATAAAGGTTGGACAAACTGGTCAGTCTGGGAGAAGTGGGAAGACGGAACCAATTTCTAGTGAGAGAGGCGTGGAGGGGAGGGAGGCAGCAGAGTAATGATTTCTGCCCTAGGAGAGCACAAACTTTTCCAGTCACTCAGTCAGTACTCATATTCATCAGCCAGCTCAAACTTGATTTATAGGGAAGTATAAACAGAGAGATGAATAACCTGACATAAATAAAAAATCCCCCAAGCTAGAGAAGTTAAGCTCCTCAGGGCAGATGAGCCAGACAGAGACAAAGAAAGAATAAAGGATTGCCTGTTGGGTACAGTGTACAGATCCTTTTGTGGGTTCTTTGGTTGTTGTTATGGTGTTGCTCTCCAAAGCCTTACATCCCCTTTTCAGCATCTTATTAGTGGATAAGGATAATATTCAGTATGAGAGACTCCCCTAAGCCTCTTCACTTCTCATCAGCCTATTTACACCTCTACATTTGCTGTTGTTTTTCAGTTGTTTTCAGTCATATCCAATTCTTTGTGACCTCATTTGGGGTTTTCTTGGCAAAGATACTGAAATGTTTTGCCATTTCTTTCTCCGTGTCATTTTATAGATGTGGAAACTGAGGCAAACAGGGTAAAGTGACTTGCCCAAGTTCATACAGCTAATAAGCACCTTAGGACACATTTGAACTCAGGAAGAGGATTCTTCCTATCTCCAGGGCCAGAACTCTATTTACTGTACCATCAGGCTGCCCCTCCACCTCTTAAACAGCATCTCTTTCTATGTATATACATGCAGAGGCTACCTCATGGAGTTTTTAAATTATACTCTCCAATGGAGACCTTCATTCTATGATTAACAATAACGACAAGAATAATAATCTCATCTTCTCTAGGTTCTCAAAAATGATCGTTAGAACTACCCCAGACACAAGAGTATAAAAACCTAGCAAGAAAAAAGGCTGCAGCTATGGCTGTCAAGAAGCTTACTGGCATCCTGAAGCCAAAGCACAACAGAGAGAACATTAAATACAACTAAAGCACATAGAATATGCATCCTGATGCACAGTTTTGTAACTGTAAAATGGATCATTTCACAGGAAAGTATGCTAATAAAACTCTATATAATATTAACCAAGCACAGAGCCATAACTCTAAGCCACCCATGGAAAGATCAACTCCTCCTCTACAAAGAGAACCTGGAAACCCAGTGGCTGCCCATCAGGTGGAGAACGGCTGAATAAGTTATGGTATATGAATGTTATGGAATATTATTATTCTATAAGAAATGATCAGCAGGAGGATTTCAGAGAGGGGGAGAGATTTACATGGGCTGATGCTGAGCAAAGTGAACAGAACCAAGAAAACATGGTACACATTAAATACAACATTCTGTGATGATCAAAAAGAGTATTTATGGATGTCTTCAGGACATAAAAGAAGTAAGTTAAAAACCTACAGCATTTTTGGAATAAACAAATTTCACTTCACCACACACAACGGCAAGGTGATACATCAAAAATACACATCCCTGAACTTGTCAAATTTACAAGTGATTTGCCTCTTGATAAAATCAATTAAAAGAAAAACAACTAAGATTCAAGAATGGAGCCAAAAGGATCTCCGATTATAACATCCACACGAAGTCAACCAATGATATGTTAATAAGGAAGTGCTCTACAAATGGTGGAGTCCCGTGTTTATAGAAACAGAGAAATCAAGATGGCAATCCATGACCAGGACATCAAGTAGCAGAAAAGCACAGAAATGTCTTCCTTAATTATGTCAGATTGATCAATGCAGATTATTTAAGGAAGTAGGAGAAATCCTGGAATACATCACTCCAAGCTGCAGAATCTTCGCACCCACCCAATGTCTAACAAGGCACAACCCAATGGCTAGGATTAGACATCAGAAGCTCACTATCTTTCATAAACAGACAATAAATCCCTGCTCAAATACAAAGCTCCAAATATCCTAGAGAATTCAACAAACCATATTGAAACCGGCCCACTCTTACCAACAAAACTGTTGCCCAGAATCAGCCGGTATAATCTCAATTAATAAAAAATGAATGTTTTTCATAGATATTGCCATGCAAAACACTCAACCTCTAAACTAAAGGAATGAAAAGCTTTCAAAATGGAAGAAATGAGAATTATGTGGGAAGACAATGAATAAGCAAATGAATGAAAAGGAAGTTAACTCAATGCTTCTACATGTCAGGCACTGCACTGTGGATACAAATATAAATATAGTAAATATATATAACCATATAACAAATATCTGTGTAAATACATAATAAAACAAATAAATGTACTAATTATGAGAATACAAAAATACAAAAAGTCTATCCTGATGGGGAAGGCAACACATATAGGAGCCTTAAATAGAGCTGCAGTAGATAATTGGAAGACATCTTCCTGACTTCAAATCTGGCCTCAGACACTTAGTAGCTGTGTGACTTTGGACAAGTCACGGAATTCTGTTTGCCTCAGTTTCCTCAACTGTAAAATAACCCGGAGAAAGAAAATAGCAAAACCACTTCAGTATCTTTGCCAAGAACACCCCCAAGTACTCATGAAGAGTCGGATATGACTGAAAGACAACAACATATATAGGTAAGTGATGGTCAGGGAAAGAGAGATGGAAAGCAAAGAGGACAGACTATAAGACAGATGGTAAGAGGACCTGGGTGGACAACCGGATGGAACGTGAAGGTGAAGTATGATCCGGTACCCAGAGATAGACAGTCAATACAGTGGACTAAGAGGGCACATGCATCATCCTGATTGAGGCCATAGCACATGAACTTACAAACTATTACTTTTGTTCCTTCCAAAAGTAGTTTTTTTTCCCACCTGTGCAATAATCCTCGGAATATTATATGTAATAGAATATTAATTCAGGGTCTGTCCTGTGACCTAGACAAGACAGGGATCATTATTTCCATTTTACAGATAATGAAGTTGAGACTCAGAGAGGTGATTTAACTGATCCAAGGAAACATAACTAATATGTTGCAAAGTATGCTACTTAAAATGCACATTCTAGGGGCAGCTAGATGGCACAGTAAATAGAGCACCCGCCCTGAAGTCAGGAAGACCTGAGTTCAAATTCAGCCTAGCTGTGTGACCCTGGGCAAGTCACTTAATCCCAATTGCCTCAGCAAAAAAAAAAAAAAAAAAAAAAAAAATGCACCACTCTTTATAGATGGCCCTACTGGTACTCATTAGTGATTCCACACTTTTGAGTTTGCACTAAAGTTGCCATGGGAATGGCCTTGCACTGAGCCCTCTGTCATCCCTAGCCTCCATGCCTTTGCAGGGCCCAAGGTGCCAAACAGCACACTGGCCAAGGTTAAAGGCAGAGTCTCCCAGTTCATAGGAGTTAACTGGTCCATGAGGATACAGGTATACAAGTATCCAACCAATATCCTTGGTCTCATTTGGACTTCTCTTTACCATGAGGCCACAGGTGAATTAAAACTAATATGCTAATTAAAGGGCTATTCCCCAAAGTCAAAACCCCAACTTTTTTAAAATGCAAATAGGGAACACTGAGAAAAAAAATCAACTACCATCCCAGAGGGTGTCAAGATTTCAAATTCAAATTCACACAAACGTTCTACCCAGTAGGGGTAACCTTTCCATACTTTTGCAAAACTGTCAGGAGATGAATGGGAACTTATGCAAAAGCTCCAGGGAGCCAGAGATCAAGCCAGAGTTCCACCCTCTCATTTTACAAAGGAGGAAGTTGAGCCACAAAAAGGGGAAAAGACAAGTGACAAAGAAAAGATCTAGAGCTGGACCTCAGCTTTATTTGTGTCATGGACCCTCCCTTCCCCTCTCTCAAGGGGTCTAGTGGAGCCTACGGCTGGACTCCTTCCCAGAATCGTATTTTTAAATGCATAAAAGAAAATACACAGGATTACAAAGGGCAGAGATTGCATATCAAAAGACGAATAACAAGTCTACAGATTTCCGGTTCAGGCCCTTAGAAGGTACTTCAGAAGTCACAGGGCCACAAATCTGGAGTGAGAAGAAATCTTACAGGCTCTGAAGTTCAACTCTCTCATTTTACGGAGGAGGAAACAAGACAGAAGTCCAAGGTCACACAGAAAAGATAAGATCCCAGGTCCTCTAACTTCAAATCTCTGTACCAAGTCCAAATGCCCATTTTACAGAGGGGGAAACTGAGGCCCAAAAAAAAAGAGAAAGGTACTTGCTCCCACCACTCATTAACACATTAACCACAACAAGAACATACTTTTTCTCCTCTTCATCAGGTGTTCTCTCTCCTACCTAGCTAGCGGCTCTTCCTTGAACAACAGATACCAGTGGGACCCCTACTGGTAGAGCGTTGTTACCATAGGCTCAAAGCATCTCAGATTTCAAGCTGGAGGGGATCATGTCAACCTTCTCTTTAGACAGATGAGGAAACGAAAAGCCAAAGAAATTAAATTAGGTGCAGAAGGTCACACGGCTGCTATGTATCTGAGGGGAGATTCGAACCCCCATCATCCTAAGCATTCCCATTGAATCTCTGGTTCCAAGAAAGAATCCCCCAGATGCAGCAGAATGGTCTTTTTCCTGCTGTATCACTAGCCAGTCTTCACCCCCATTGGAATAACAAATAAGACATCCCCAGCGCAGAGGCTCCAGCTAATGAGCTGCTCGAGGGGCTCAGAAGCTGGCCCCTACATGCAATAAATTAGCCACCAGATCCCCCACTGGGATTCCAGCTTGCATTTGGCTCGGCTCTGGCCCTCTCCTTCCTTCCAGAGAAAGCTGGCTTGTTCTAACCCGCCCCGAACTTGCTCTTCTCCAGGGACTGGAGACTCAGCAGAATGGTGACATTCTCTCCCAGCCAGTTGCTCACTGTGTCCCCCACACTCCCAAAGCGCCCAGAAAGGCGAGGGATGGAGGGGAGGTGCCAGCCCAGTTGGGATCTGCGGATGGGGAAGGGAGGTATTCCCAAATAAAGGGCTGCTTGTCACAGCCTGGGCTGTGTGTCTCTGAACAGCCTGTGGCACTTCCCAAACCCAAAGAGCACCACAGAGGAGCACCAGACAGGGCTGAGGAAGGGGTGGCTGCAGCTCCTCCCTTTTGCTACCCACAAGCTTCCTCCCTTAGCTGATGTCCCATCTCCTCCACAAGGGGTAGCCTGGTCTTTCAATCTGCCAGCCCCTACCACCTCCAAAATGCTGGAGCTCCTCTGCATAATGTTCTACTTCCTTATCTATGTACATGCAGTTTCCCTTCTACTGAGCACAACAGGACCAACAGGTCCCTTTTGGTCTCTGTTCCCAGAATCCCTCACAGCAGCTGGTACACAGTATAGATTAATAAATGCTCAAGGAAATAAGGAGCCTGAAAGCCAAATCCAGAGCAACTGATGTTGTTTTCCCCTACAAAACGTACCACCCTTAAGGGCCCCAGACCATTTCCTTTGTCTTTATTTCCCCAGCACCTGGTACCATGTATGACGCCCCTATAAAATGCTTAGTGGTCCATATATTTCCCCCAATAAATTACAAGTTCTTTGAAGGCATAAGGCGTTTCCCTTGAGCCTTCCTTTTAGTCTTCCTCCCCCTGGCAGCGAGCACAGCACCCCATACAGCCAGGGCACCTCATAAATATTTGCCAAATGAAAGGATCTTCATCAGAACCTAATCTTTATGTCACATAAAGAGTTTTTGCTTCCTTTGACCTCCAAAAGGAATAGGATTTGGAAATTCGGGGTTTGCAGGGCAGTTTCCTCAAAGTTAGCAGGAAGAAGGTCCCAATTGGCCTTAGGGTGCCCCGTCCCCCAGGGGCTAACTCTGTAGACTAGACTAGCCCAGGTTAACCAGATGTGCCGGATCAGCTGCATCATTAGGAGCCAAGGGAGTAGCTGATTTTTTTTTTTTTTGGAAGCAGAAAGCACTGGTATTTGGTCGGATACTGGACCAATTGTCAATTTGTCACCGATCCTAACACATCCCCCCCCACCCCCCAAGGACAGACAGCGTTAGAATGGGAAGGCTTTTAGCATCCATTACCCACAATGGACCATGGCCACATCCCCAGCTCAAACACAACAGGCCAGTCCTGGGAGCCGAATGAAGCTGTCTCCCTACTTGGAAATCCAGAAAGGAGAGCTAAAGTGGGGTTCCCGAACGATCCCTGCCCCGATTCCAACCATGGAGAGTCCAGGCTGGTCCAAGCGAGTGTGCCAGAGGCGCCCCTCCCAGAGGCCCTTGGGCCGGAGAATTGGCCACTGGGGCTGTCTTCATCAATTCTAGTGAAATCTCACTTTTTGAAAAATCCGAACCTTTGATCTTTGGAGGGGGAGGGGGAGGGGAAACTCCCTCAATCCACTCAGACCTGCGACTCTTCAGGGAGAGCTGTCAGGGCACTGAGCAGTGGAGAGAATAGCCCCAAGGTCACCCAGGCAGGATGCAGCAGAAGCTGCTCCGGAGCCCAGATTTTCCCAGGCTCCAGGGGCCAGCCCCTCAAGCTGAAAAGGGACTTCACTGAGGCGAATTCTGAATTTCTAGCCCTCTCTACAAAGCCCAAGTTGCTCGGCAAAAGCAGCTTCTTCTAATTAAGGTGCGCTCCTGCCCTGTCCCCTGATCAGTGACATCCAAAACCTCAAAGCTGCTGAGTGGAGACAGAAGGAAGCCGGAGAGCCGCTTCCCTTCCAGCCACAGACTCCTGAGCAAAGGAGAGCCCAAGGAAGAAAGGGCTTGTGGGTGGCTTTGCCATGGAGTCTATTGACAAAGGCTTTCCCAACCCGAAAACTGCCATGTTGGCAGTGGAGGGCTTGGCAATAGCCAAAGAAGGCAGCACAGTGCAATAAAGAAAAAAAAAAAAAAAACTAGTTCTGGAGTGGGGAAATAGGTTCGAATCTCACCTCTGCCACTTATTACTACAAAGTGAGGGGGTGGGCTAGATCAGCGGGGTCAGACTCAAATGGAAAGCCACATAAGGAGTCCTTGAGGTGTATGGCGATGTAGACTGGTTTGTTGTGTTTGCATCATTTTGTTCAATATTTCCCGATCGGATTTTAATGTGATTCAGGCTGTCCTCCCAAGGGCTGCCTGTTTTGACATCTCCAGGCTATCCAGCCTCTAATTTCTATGTGTGACTCTGGAATAGTTCGTTCTCTCCCTGGGCCTCAGTTTCCCCTTCTATAAAATGAGGAAGTCGAATTAGATCGGCTCCGAGGTTCTTCCCAGCCCTAGCTCCATCAGAGCCTGGACGCTTTACTCCCACCCTGGGCGCAGGTCCTTTTCCCTAGCCCTGCCTGAAAGGGAGCAGAGAAGGGCGGCCAGCCCCGAGACCTCCCCCGGTCCCCAAAGAAATGAGCCTCCCTTTTTCTGAGGCAGATTTTGGTGAAGAGGGAAAGGCGATCCAGAGGGGCTGGGAGTAACCAAGCAAGGTGAAGGGAGCCGGGCCGGGGAGAGCTCGCCACCGACAGCCCCGGAGAGAGGGGACAGCGGCGGGGGCCGCAACGGCTTCCCGGGAGAACAAGCGCCCAGTTGCGGGGACCCCCCGCACTCTCCGCGGCTTTTGCCTCACGCCGGTTGCCCCCTAGACCCCGTCTCTTTTTTTTTTTTTGTGCTGGGGCGCTTGACTGCACACACCTGCACCCCACCCCTGCTCCTGGGTGTGTCTACACACACTCTCCGGCTCACTATCTCCATTTCTCGGGGTGTGTCTCTGCCCCGCTCCCCATTTCTCTCTCAATCCCGCAACTGCAAGTGGAACAGGGAGAAACAGCAAATCACCTAGAGAGGGGAAGAGTTGTTCCGACAAATCGCTACCCGCCTGGATACAGGGATGACGGGCTTGGGCGCACACTGACTACTGGGTGACCTTGGGCAAGTCTAGTTAATCTCTCTGCCTCGGTTTCCTCCACTGTAAAAATAAGAGGGTTGGAGCTAGACGGCCGGAGATCCCACTCAGCTCTAGTCCTCTGACCTCCCCCTTCGGAAGGCTCCACGTCTTTATGGTAAAAAAGAAACTTTCCCTCCAAAGAGAGAAAGTGAGAGGGGAAAAGCCAGGCAGCTAGAGAGAGTGGGGGGCCGCTCCCCAGTTCTCCCCGTTAGGGCCAGAAGCGCGAATCCCCGGCTTGAGGGAGCGAGCCTGGGGAGGGAAGGAGGAGAACCCGAAAGAAATCCCCGGGGCTGGAACTGTCCAGTGTGCCGGGCACACCCCGCCTCCATTCCCAGGACCCGCGCTTCCCGAGGAATCTCCGAGTGCCGGAGGACTGGGGAGTGCGCACCGCATCGCTCTCCCGGAAGTTTGGGGAAATCGAGGCTTGGGTGCCACCCAGAACCCGGGCTTTCCCCCTATCTCTCCCCGCAAAGACACTTCGGTGAAGGAAAAAACGAAGGAAGGGGAGCGAGCCCCGAAGGTCCCCCCGCAAGGCTCGCTCCCAAAGGCGGGCACAGTGGAAACCGCACCGCTTTCGGAGTCGGAGGACCCGAGTGCCAATCCTGCCTCATCCTCACCTGCTCCGGCACCTCAGGCAAGTCTCTTCCCTTGTGGAGCCCTCGATTTCTTCACCTGTAAAAGGGGGCGGCGAGCTCTCTAACCTGGGGGCTCCCCGATGGCCGGCAACGGGCGAAAGGAAGCGGGATTTCGACCAGGCGGGCCCCCCAGCTTCCCTTCCAGCTCGCAAACTTTCCGCTAGGGTGGGACCGAGCCACGCAAGCTTTCCCAGACTGGGGGGGCGGGGGGGTCAGAGTGCTCGCAAAGTTCCCGGCCCCCACCCCCGCCCCCGCCGGGTCCCCACCACCCACGCCCTCGCCGGGGCGCGGAGCCCCCGGACGGCCCGCGGCTTTACCTGTTTCAGGCTGGACAGCTGCCTCAGCAGGAGGGAGTTTCCGCCGCATCCGATTCCATGGCCAGAGTCCCGGGGTTCGAGTTGGGCTGGGGCTCGTCCCTTCTGTCCGGGGACAGGCGGAGGCTAGGAAGTGGCCCGA
This sequence comes from Sminthopsis crassicaudata, assembly GCF_048593235.1. Lineage (NCBI taxonomy): Eukaryota > Metazoa > Chordata > Mammalia > Dasyuromorphia > Dasyuridae > Sminthopsis > Sminthopsis crassicaudata. Next base: position 61,969,032 of record NC_133623.1, on the reverse strand, counting down.
CCTCGCTCCCCGGCAGGTCTGGAAATAAAGGGGAGGCTGCGGGAACGGAGCGTGGGGGCAGGCGGGGAGAGGAGCGCGTCCCCCCCGATCCTTGGGCTCCGTCGGGCGGCGCGGAACAAGTGCTTGCGCGAGCAGCCCCCCGCGCCCGCCGCCGGCCAGGTCCCGCGCCCGCCGGGGCTCGCCGCGGACGCTCCGCGAGCCGCACAGGTGCCCGGCCAGGTGCGCCCAGGCTCCTCGCCGGGCGGGCGGGCGTGCGCCCTCGGTGGGCGAGCAGCCCGGCTCCGCGGGCGCCCGCCCGGGCCGGCCGCTTCTCTCGGGGAGCGCCCTCGGGAAGGACGGGAGGAAGTCCCCGAGAGCCGCGTCCTCCACCTCGCTCTCCTCGCCCACAGTTTGGCGCCTCGGGGCAGGCGGACCGCGCTGGGGAAGGGGGTGGGGACTACCCGCCCGAGCCCGGGAGCGTCACTGGGCGGACCGGTGCCCCGCCCCCGCCCCCTCTCCGCCCCCGCCCCGCCCCCTCTGCCCGCGGCCGAGGCGCTCCGAGCACCTGCGGGGCAGGACCGCGGAGAGCGCCCGAGCCCCACCCCCACCCCCGTCCCCGGCTCGGACCCAGACCCCAAACCACCCGACCCAAGCTAACCTAGGCAAGCAGCCCCGAACCCAAAGCCCGAAGCACTCCTCGCTCACCTTTCCGAGCGGGAAGCGTGACGCTGCAGCGACGCCTCGTGGCCGGATGCGAGAACACCCACGGTGTTCCTACCTCTGCGCGCTCGGCACCCACTGGAGAGGAGAGAAAGCCCCAGCGGGCGTCCAGTTTGACCTCCGGGGAGGCCCAGCCTCCGCGTGCTCGGGCCTCGGATCGGGGCTCATCCCAAAGGCTCCCGCTCCCCCCCTGGCACTGCTTCTGCTTCAAGCTCAGGCGGGGATGCTGGTCCTGGCCAGGCCGTGGAAGGGACCGAGTGCAGGGACCTTCCTCTCTGTGTCCCAGGGACCAGGAGGGGACTGGGACGCACAGACCTGCAGGGCCCGGCAGGGCCCTCCAACAAGACTTGGGTGCAAATACAGAGCCCTTCTGGCTCCGTCCAGCCGTGGGACCTTAGGCCAGCCGCCAGCCTCTCGTTTTCCTCTCTGCAAAGTCATGCATTTGTCCCATCCTTGGGAAATCTGGGAAGCCTCCGGATCCCCTTGCTGGAATCCTTTTTGTAAATGTCCACAATGCAACGTCTAGGATTCCAAAGGGGACTCATGATGTTAAAGCACGTTTATCAAAATCGTTTTAAGAACCAGATCACAGACTCCATTCAGGAACCCCGGAACCGTATGTAGCCTCTGAGGTCTCTTCCAGCTCTGGATCTAGAATCCTAGGTGTGACCTTGGGCAACTCACTCCCCTCAATGAGAGTTTCCTCATTTTGTCGGACTGGTGGTCTCTAAGATCCCTTCCAGCTCTTTATGATCAAAGGAACACAGGAACATGCTCATCAACTCGGGCTTCCTTTGGGCACCAAGAGGGATCCCTGGAATATGGAAGGGAAGGAAGCAAAAAAACTTCAAAGGGTTTTCTCTCTGCTATCCCCACCCCCACCCCACCCACCCCCGTATTTTCGGCACGTTCATTGTTTTCAACATCCCTTGTGCAGATCTAGCAAGAGACAGGTCAAAGGAGGGCAACTTCCCCTTACTCCCCCTACTTCCGTGAGTAAGGCACGGAAAGAGCATCTGCTTAAGGACTGTGGTCAGAAGAATGAAACCTGGAAAGAGCCCAACAGAGGGGAAAGCTGAGAGGTCCAAAGTGAAAGGATAATTAGGAATTTATGCAGCAACATGAGTAAGGAGTTAAGTTGGGATTTGATTGTCTGACAAGATAGCCATAATACTCCTTTTTTTTTTTTTTTAACTTAATTAGTATTTTTTTTTTTTTGCCAATTTTATGTGTGAAAAGATAGTTTTCAACATTCATTTTTGTGAGATTTGGGGCTACAATTTTTTTCCCTCTTTCCCTCTCCCTTCCAAGACAGCAAGCAATCTGATAGAGGTTACACATGTATAATCATATTAATCATGTTTCCACATGAGTGATGTTGTGAAAGAAAAATAAGAATAAAAGGGAAAAACCTCAAAAAAAAGTGAAAATATGATCTACATTCAGACATCATGATTCTTTTCCCTGGTTGTGCTCAACATTTTCCATCAGGAGTGCCTTGGAATTATTTGGAACATTGTATTCCTGTGAAGAGCGAAGCCTGTCATAGTTGATCATCCCACAGTATTGCTGTTACTGGGTACAATGATCTCCTGGTTCTGATCACTTCACTCAGCATCAGTTCATGTAAGTCTCTCCAGGCTTTTCTGAAATTAACTGCTTACCGTTGATATAAAACAAAAATATTCCATTACTCTAATATACCATAATTTATTCAACCATTCTCCGGTTGACAGGCATCTACTCATTTTCCAATTCTTTGCCACCACAAGAAGAGCTACTACAAATATCTTTGCACACGTGGATCATATTCCCTATTTTATGATCTCTTTAGGATACAGACCCAGTAAAGACACTGCTCTGATCAAAGGGTATACACGGTTTTATAGCCCTTTGGGCATACTTCCAGATTGCTCTCCAGAATGGTTGGATCAGTTCACAACTCCATCAACAATACATAAGTGTCCCACTTTTCTCACATCTTTTCCACCATTTATCATTTGCCTTTTCAATCATATTAGCCAATCTGATAAGTGTGAGATGGTACCCCAGAGTTGTTTTAATTTGCACCTTTCTAATCCATAGTGATTTAGAGCATTTTTTCCCACTGAGGCTGAGGTTAAGTGACTTGCCCAGGGTCACACAGCTAGGAAGTGTTAAGTGTCTGAGAGCAGATTTGAACTCAGGTCCTCCTGAATTCAAGGCTGGTGCTCTATCCACTGCGCCACCTAGGTGCCCTAATTTAGAGCATTTTTTGTAAGACTACAGATAACTCTAATTTCTTCATCTGAAAGTTGCCTGTTAAAACCTGGGACACTGATGCATTGTTGGTGGAGTTGTGAAAGAACCATTCTGGAGAGCAATCTGGAATTATGCCCCAAAAATTATCAAACTGTGCATACCCTTTGATCCAACAGTGTTTCTACTGGGCTTACATCCCAAAGAGATCTTAAAGAAGGGAAAGGGACCTGTATGTGCAAGAATGTTTGTGGCAGCCCTCTTTGTAGTGGCCAGAAACTGGAAACTGAGTGGATGCCCATCAATTGGAGATTGGCTGAATAAGTTATGGCATATCAATGTTATGGAATATTATTGTTCTGTAAGAAATGACCAGCAGGATGATTTCAGAGAGGCCTGGAGAGACTGACATGAACTGATGCTGAGTGAAATGAGCAGGACCAGGACATCATTATATACTTCAACAACAATACTGTATGAGGATGTATTCTGATGGAAGTGGAGATCTTCAACACAGAGAAGAGCTAATCCAATTCCAATTGACCAATGATGTACAGAATCAGCTACACCCAGAGAAGGAACACTGGGAAATGAGTGTAAACTTTTTGCATTTTTTGTTTTTCTCCCCAGGTTATTTTTACCTTCTGAATCCAATTCTTCCTTTGCAATAACAATAACAACAACAAAATTTGGTTCTGCACACATAGATTGTACCTAGGATATACTATAACATATTTAATATGTATGGGAATGCCTGCCATCTAGGGGAGGGGGTGGAGGGAAGGAAGGGAAAAATCAGAACAGAAGTAAGTGCAAAGGACAATGTTGTAAAAAATTACCCATGCATATGTACTGTCAAAAAAAAGTTATAATTATAAAAGAAAAGAAAAAAAGAAAGTTGCCTGTTCATATTATCATTTGGGTCATGATTTATATTCTGATAAATTTGATTCAGTTCTTTATTTTAGAAATGAGGCCTTCCTAATATCCCAAAGAGATCTTAAAGGAGGGAAAGGGACCCACATGTGCAAAAATGTTTGTGGCAGCCCTTTTTTATAGTGGTAAGAAACTGTAAACTGAGTGAATGCCCATCAATTGGAGAATGGCTAAAAAATTATGGTATATAAATGTCATGAAATATAATTGTTCTAGAAGAAATGATCAGCAGGATGATTTCAGAAAGGCCTGGAGAGACTGATAGGAACTGATGCTGAGTGAAATGAGCAGAACCAGAAGATCATTATTCACGGCAACAAGATGACTATACGATGATCAATTCTGATGGACGTGGCTCTCTTCAACAATGAGATGATTCAAACTAGTTCCAACTGTACAGTGATGAAGAGAGCCATGTACACCCGGAGAGAGGACCATGGGAACTGAGTGTGGAGCGCAGCATAGCATTCTCATTCTTTTCGTTGTTGCTTGCTTGCATTTTATTCTGCTGTTTCTTTATTTTACTGGTTTGATTTCATTTTTCTTGTGCAGCACAATAATTATATAAATATGTATACATATATTGGATTTATCATATATTTCTACCACGTTTAACATAGATTGGAGTACTTGCCATCTAGGGAAGGGCATGGGGGAAGGGAGGGAAAATTGGACCACAAAGTTTTGCAAGGACTAATGTTAAAGAATTGTCCATATATGTGTTTTGAAAAATAAAAAGCTTTAATCAAAAATTAATTAATTAATGTTTTTAAAAAGAATTGAGGCCTTTAACAGAAATACTAGCTGTACAAATTCTTTCCCATCTTTCTGCTTTCCTTCTTATCTTGTTTGCATTGGTTTTGTTTGTGCAGAAATTTTTTTGATATAATTAAAATTATCCATTTTATATTTCATAATGTTCTCTATCCCTTGTCATAAATTCTTCTGTTCTCCACAGAGCTTGTAGGGAAACTATTCCTTGCTCTCTTAATTTGCTATGGTAGCATCCTTTATGTCTAAATCATATTCCCATTTTGACGTCATCTTGGTACAGAGTCATAATGCTCTTCCTTTTTTTATTCAGTAGTATTTTATTTTTCCAATTACATGTAAAGATAGCTTTCAATATTTATTTTTGTAAGATTTTGAGTTCCAAATTTTTATCCCTCCTCTTCCCAAGACAGCAAGCAATCCAATATATGTAATACATGTGTAATCATTTTAAACATATTTCCATATTAGTCATGTTGAAAAAGAAAAATCAGAACAAAAGGGAAAACTACAAGAAAGAAAAAGCAAATAAAATCATTAAAAGGTAAAAATAGCATCATTCAATCTGCATTCAGTATCCTTAATTCTCTCTCTGGATGCAGATGGCATTTTCCATCTCAAGTCTATTGTAAATTATACTTGGATCAATGTATCAATAATGTTCTTTCACAGAATCCTAGTAGTCACCTACTCCACCCATATGAAAAAAAATTCATATTATAATATACCCTACAATTGGCCAAAGAAAGCTAGGTAGTGCTACGTAGTTACAGCCACCTGGCCCAGAGTTAGGAAGACTCATCTTCTTGAGTTCAAACCTGTCCTCAAACACTTACTGTGTGACCTTGGACAAGTTATTTCATCCTGTTTCCCTCATCTGTACAATGAGCCAGAGAAGGAAATGGCAAAACACTCCAGTATTGGTGCTGCTAGGTGCTGCAGTGGATAGAGCACCAGCCCTGAAGTCAGGAGGACTTGAGTTCAAATCTGCTCTCAGACACTTAACACTTCCTAGCTGTGTGACCCTGGGCAAGTCACTTAACCCCAATTGCCTCAGCAAAAAACAAACCAAAAAAACCCACTCCAATACCTTTGCCAAAAAAACCCCAAATTAGGGTCACAAAGAGTTGGACAGGACTGAAAGTAATTCAACAACAATAGGAAAGAACAGACTCTCCAACCCTTGTTTAAAGACCCTTCCAACAATGGCGAAGCCACTGCCTCCAAAAGCAATCTATTCCACTTTGGGACACTTCTTTATGATGTTAGGAATCTCTTGATAGCAAGCCTATATCTCCCTCTTTGAAACCTTCCCCCATTGCTGCTCCTTGTTCTGTCCTCTGGAGCCATATGGAACTCAGATCACCATCACAGTCCTTTAGCTATTTAAGTATGATGTTCCCTCTAAAGCTTCTCTTCTTGGGTCCTTTTTGTGATCCACAAAAGCTTTTGGCTAATTTCATGCACTTGAAGCTTTGGAAAACCATCACCACCATTTTGGTTGTTTTGTGGCTCTTTATTCTTTGCAGTAACATGTGGTAGAGGTGAGGGTAGAAGCCAGGGAGCAGATGAACATCTTTTTATTACCATTATCCACTTTTCCTGGCCTGACCTCATCCCCAGGCCGGTGAATGAGCATCAAGATAGCACCCCCTAACCACTAACCTTGCCAAACTGGTTGGGAGATAATACAGGGAACCCAAGAAGAGTCACTATCAGTATCAGGACCCCACTGGGGAGGCAATTAGTGACCTCTGCTGCCCTGCCTTTTGTTCAAGACTTCTTGAAGGCAGGAACCTTTAACATTAGATGAAGAAAAGCTAAGAATCCAAGAACCACTTTCTAAAAGTGGTAGTGAAGAATTGGAACATGTAAAATCTAGGAGCCAGATAAGAAAGACCCAATTCTCTAGATTTCCCTTTGGCTCCTCCTAGCAAATGGGGAAGGGAACAAGGAGTGTATGGGCACTGGAAATATACCTCAAATCATCTTCATATATGAAAAAATATACAATATTGCCCAGCAAACAGCTACTCGATATAATCTACAAATTGATGTCAACAGAGAATGAGGTTTAATGAGGTACTTAGAAAATGAGGTAAAAACACCCTCAAAGAAGACTAAAAATCTCATTAAGTATGGAGAGAAAGGAAAAGTTGGCAGTAATGTGTGTGATGTTTGGATTTCCCCTATATTACTCCTCAAAGAAAAGGTGAAGGGATTTGGAGGAACCAGTTCTCCACAGGATGTATCAGAGAAAGTTCTAGCTGAAAATGCCCATTGTTAAATTTTCAGAGGTAATATTTATACCTCAGATATTGGCAGTTACAGAAAATCACCTTGATTTATTGTTTTTTTGATGGCCTAGATTCAAGACAGTGTTAATAATTTGAATTAAATTGAAAAGCAAGTGCCATCGTTCTACCCCCACCCATACCCTTGTGAAATATTTGCCAACCAGCTTCTGTATTGCTCAATAAATGTTTCTTGTGGTCAAGAAGAGTCTAGAAGAGGGTTTAAGGAATGACTTTATCACCAGCCTACCAACAAGAGCGTCTAAATAGCACTTTAAGGTTTGCAAAGTACTTTACATTCATTATTTCATTTGAGCCTCATGATACCACTGGGAACAGCTTGGGAACATGCTACCTAGAAGAAAAAAAAAGAAAGAAAATAGAAAACAAAAAGACTATAGAAATTACAAGACTAAGCTTCTTTTGAAAAGATTTAATAAAATTGTATACATAGGCAGGATAACTAGATAGCCCAATGGACTTAAGTGCTGGACTTAGCATCAGGAAAATCTGAGTTCAAATCTACCTGAAACACAAACTGTATGACTCTGAAAAAGTCACTTAACTTCTTATTGCCTTAGTTTCCTCATTTAGGAAATAGAGATAATAATACCTACCTTGAAAGTGGTTGCGAGGATCAAATGAGATAATATTTGTAAAGTGCTTCTTTTTAAAATTTTTTTTATTAATTTTATAATTATAATTTTTGACAGTACATATGCATGAGTAATTTTTTTAAAAACATTATCCCTTGTATTCATTTTTCCAGATTTTCCCCTCCCTCCCTCTACTCCCTCCCCTACATGACAGGCAATCCCATACATATTAAATGTGTTACAGTATAACCTAGATACAATATATGTGTGTAAATACCATTTTCTTGTTGCACAGGAAGAATTGGATTCAAAACATAAAAATAGTCTGGAAAGAAAAACAAAAATGCAAATAGTTTACACTCATTTCCAGTGTTCCTTCTCTGGGTGTAGCTGTTTCTGTCCATCATTGATCAACTGGAACTGAATTTGATCTTCTCTCTGTTGAAGATATCCAATTCCATCAGAATACATCCTCATTCAGTATTGTTGTTGAAGTCTATAGTGATCTCCTGGTTCTGCTCATTTCACTCAGCATCAATTGATGTAAGTCTCTCTAGGATTCTCTGTATTCATCTTACTGGTTATTTCTTATAAAACAATAATATTCCATAATGCTCATATACCATAATCGACCCAACCATTCTCCAATTGATGGGCATCCATTCATTTTCCAGTTTCTAGCCACTACAAAAAGGGCTGCCACAAACATTTTGGCACATACAGGTCCCTTTCCCTTCTTTAATATTTCCTTGGGATGTAAGCCTAATAGCAGCAATGCTGGATCAAAGGGTATGCACAGTTTGATAACTTTTTGGGCATAGTTCCAAATTGCTCTCCAGAATGGCCGGATTCTTTCACAACTCCACCAACAATGTACCAGTGTCCCAGTTTTCCCACATCCCCTCCAACATTCATCATTATTAGTTCCTGTCATCTTAGCCAATCTGACAGGTGTGTAGTGGTATCTTAGAGTTGTCTTAATTTGCATTTCTCTGATCAATAGTGATTTGGAACACTCTTTCATATGAGTGGAAATCATTTCAATTTCTTCGCCTGAGAATTGTCTGTTCATATCCTTTGACCATTTATCAATTGGAGAATGGTTTGATTTCTTATAAATTAGAGTCAGTTCTCTATATATTTTGGAAATGAGGCCTTTATCAGAACCTTTAACTGTAAAAATATTTTCCCAATTTGTTACTTCCCTTCTAATCTTGTTTGCATTAGTTTTGTTTGTACAAAAGTTTTTTTTTTTTTTAATTTGATGTAATCAAACTCTTCTATTTTGTGATCAATAATGATCTCTAGTTCTCCTTTGGAACAAATATGTTCTTTTTTGTTGTCTGTTTTTTATTAATTTTTATAATTATAACATTTTTGGCAGTACATATGCATAGGTAATTTTTTTACAACATTATCCCTTGTACTCCCTTCGGAATATATATATTCTTACAAAAATATGTATATATACATGCATATCGTGAATTTCTTAAAAAGACAAAATTAAAATCAAATGACCAAAAATAAGATAAAATAAAAAATGAACAAGAAATTGCAGCAAATAGAGAAATAAAAAGAATTACCAGCACCTGCTATATATATGTTACAAAACCTGAGAAGTAAAGGAAGTACTTAGCTGCAAAAATATAGAATGTGCAAATTAACAGAACAAAAAATAAAGATCTTCATTGCCCTGATGTCCAAAATAACAAAATTGAACAAGCTATAAAGGAACTGCCAAGGTGTACAAAGCACTGGGGATCAGATTAATTTACTAGTAAATTTATTAAAACATTTAAAGATTAATTCATTCTTATGCTACACAGATTATTATCAAAAAGTGATGGAATGGGAGGAATCTCCAGCAAACTCCTTTTATGAAATAAGAAATTTTCCTAATACCTAAACCAGAGAAAGCTGAAGCAAAGACATAAAAGTATAGACTAATATCACTAAATATTAATACAAAAATGAATAAAGCCCCTAGAACCCTAAGTAATAGTCAAATGCATACTGGGGACCTAGCCTGAAGAAGGTGAATGGGAATTAGAGAAGTAGCCCAAGAGGGAGGTGCTATGTAAGGATGGGTTTACATTAAAATAACAACTAATATAATTCATAATATTAAAAATGAAAACATACCAAGCCAATTATAACAATAGATACAAGAAGCTACTTTTTATACTACAACACTCATAATTAAAAAAAAAAATCCCTACAATGCACAGAAGGGACAAATTTTTTTTTCATTTTTATAAAGCAATAACAAAATCCAGGAAGAAATAATGGGAAAAATTCCATTCAACATTACTACCAAATGCAAAAAACACCCAGCATTCCTTCTACCAAGACCCAATTACAAAATGTTAATTAAGAAGGAATTAAGTAATTATTGGAATAATCATTGTTCATGGTTATAAGAAAATGATGATACTACCTAAATTAATTTAAGGAATTATTGCCATACCAATCAAACTACTAAGGGACCTAGGCTTCCATATGAAAAGATGCTCCAAGTCATTATTAATCAGAGAAATGCAAATTAAGACAACTCTGAGATACCACTACACACCTGTCAGATTGGCTAGAGTGACAGGGAAAGATAATGTGCAATGTTGGAGGTGTTGTGGGAAAACAGGGACAATTGTTGGTGGACTTGTGAATACATTTAGCCATTCTGGAGAGCGATTTGGAACTATGCTCAAAAAGTTATCAAACTGTGCATCCCCTTTGATCCAGCAGTGTTACTACTGGGCTTATATCCCAAAGAGATCTTAAAGAAGGGAAATGTGCCAAAATGTTTGTGGCAGCCCTATTTGTAGTGGCCAGAAACTGGAAACTGAGTGGATTTCCATCAGGTAGAGAATGGCTGAATAAATTGTGGTATGTGAACATTATGGAATATTATTGTTCTGTAAGAAATGACCAGCAGGATGATTTCAGAAAGGCCTGGAGAGACTGACAGGAATTGATGCTGAGTGAAATGAGCAGGACCAAGAGATCATTATACACTTCAACAACACCATATACCAAGATAAGATCGAAAGGGGTCCATGATTTAGGCATAAAGAATGAGATCATAAATAGATTAGAGGAACAGAAAATAGTCTATCTCTCAGACCTGTGGAGGAGGAAGGAATTTGTGACCAGAGGAGAACTAGAGATCATTATTGATCCCAAAATAGAAGATTTTGATTACATCAAACTAAAAAGTTTCTGTACAAACAATACTAATGCAAACAAGATTAAAAGGGAAGTAACAAATTGGGAAAATATTTTTAAAGTTAAAATATGATGATCAATTCTTTTGGACGTGGCCTTCTCTAACAATGAGATGAGCCAAATCAGTTCCAATAGAGCAGTAATGAACTGAGCCAGCTACACCCAGACAAAGAACTCTGGGAGATGATTATGAACCCCTACATAGAATCCCTAATCCCTCAATTTTTGTCCATCTACAGTTCTGATTTCCTTCACAGGCTAATTGTACATTATTTCAAAGTCCGATTCTTTTTGTACAGGAAAACAACTGTTTGGACATGTATACATATATTGTATTTAACTTATACTTTAACATATTTAACATGTATTGGTCAACCTGCCATCTGGCGGGGGGGGAGAGAGGAGGGGAAAAATTGGAACAAAAGGTTTGGCAATTGTCAATGTTGTAAAATTACCCTGCTTATATCAGGTAAATAAAAACTATAATTAAAAAAAGACCTAGGCTTCATTTGAAAGAACAAAATCTAATATTTTAAAGGAATTCATGAAAAATAAGAAAGACAGAGGAATAGAACTTTCAACTTTCAAAAATATTATAAAGCAGAAATCATCAGAACTATTTGGTGCCAGATAAATAGGAGAAAAGTAGATCACTGGTACAGATTAAATAAACATGAATTCAATAATCCAGCGTTTGATATGCCCAGGAACATAAAGTACTTCAGGATGAACTCCCTATTTGATAAGAACTGCTGAAGGAAATGGAAAGTAGGTTGGTGAACAAATAAGAGTAGGACCAGCAACTTATATCATATACCACAATACCCAGCCTCAAAAAAAAAAAAAAAAATATTCCAAGGCAGCTAGGTGGCGCAGTGGATAGAGCACCAGCCTTGAATTCAGGAGGACCAGAGTTCGAATGTGATCTCAGACACTTAACACTTCCTAGCTGTGTGACCCTGGGCAAGTCACTTAACCCCAGCCTCAAAAAAAAAAAAAAATCATATACCACAATAAATTTCATTTGATTCTTAATATATCATTTTAAATTGTATATTCAACCTAAATACATCATTAAAATTGGATGGAAATTATAGAAGATGTATCCTTCAAAATTATTGGGAGAGAATTTTTAATCAAATGAGAGACAAAGGAGGTCACAAAAAGATGAAACAGATCATTTTAAATACTATACATGATATCGAAAAGCTTTTGCACTTACAAAGTAAACAAAGCTGGAATAAGAAGAAAAACCATTGACACTATTTATTATTTATTATATATTATTTATTATTGAAAACTATTTATACAAGGAAAATCCTTGTATAAATATCTCTGATATCTAAGATATAAAAGGAATTCACCCAAACATAAAAAACCAAAAGCCATTCCCAATAGATAAGTGATCAAAGGATATGAACTAATACTTCTTGAAAGAAAAAATTGTAAACTACTGACAACCATATAAAAATCACTTATTATTAACATAGCATATTGTCTGGAGAAATTAAAAATCCCTTCACTTTGGCAGGTTGGGTACCAGAGCCCTTGTGGATACAAGTCCCTTCAGAGTATAGGGGTATCCCTAAAGACTCAGCTCATAATGTATACCCAGCCTTCAACCACTATTGTCCAAGGATTCCCAATGGGGATTCCCAAAGGCAATGCTAGGACACTTATGGGAAATCCAAAAGTGCAAAATCCTCTCTGAAGCTTTAAAAATCATTGTCTGACCAACTAAGCTCTCTTCTCCCCAATTCTCACTGTCAAGGGAATACTTCTCAGGGGATTAACTTGGAAATGTTTCTAAGCTTTCAGAAGCTCAATTCTCCTGACTCCAAACTACCAGCTGGTTGTATACAAGCACCCCAGGATGTGACCAAGTCCCTTCAACTCATCTGAAAAGACTTCCTGTGTGGAATCATTTCACTTTGTTTAATGGTTTTAGAGGACTTTTTATTTAGTTTTTTTTAGAGGACTGGAAATCTTTGATCAGCTACAAAGAAGTGTTTAAGCCTTGTTCACACCTGTGCTTTTTTATTGATTTAGTCATAATGTGATCTCAATGATAAAGATATCAGGGTTAGCGTCTAGCTCTTACTTTAAGTAGAGTAATTTGATTGATTTAATACAGTTGACCTCCACCCTTGTACTACTACTAATAATAGAAATGCAAATCAAAGCAACTCTGAAATTTTATTTTGCATGCAGAAAACTGGCAAAAATGAGAAAAGGTGGAAATGAAAAAGGTTGACACACTAAGAAGTTGTTGGGTTACTTGGTAAATTAATCCTACCATTCTGGAAAGCAATTTGGAATTATACTAAAAAAATGACTCTACTTTCTATATCTTTCTGATATAGAGGTCTCACTGCTAGGGATATCAGTCAAGAAAGGCAAAGACAAAAAGCTCTCATATACATAAAAATATTAGTTGTAGCACTTTTATAAAAGCAAAAATCTGGATATGAAATGAGTGCTCATTGATTAGGATGTGGCGAAACAAATGTCATGGAATATTATTACTGTAGAAAAAAAATGAATACGAAGCATTTGGAAAAAAATTGGAGAAATATGAACTGATAACAAGTAAACAGAATCAGGGAAACAATATATACAATAACCACTGCTATAAATGGAAACAATGAAATAACAAAGAGATATCAAAGCATAAGCTCAAAAAAGAAAGATACATATAGATATATATTGACTAAGACTATAAAAATTGGAATCTGGGCAGACCTGTTTCATCTGGACAAAGGGAATGGAAGCCATGCTAGTTTGACACACCAACACTACACCAGGAGAAAAACAGAAAAGTAGGACTTTCTTCTGTTACAACTGTGGATATCCATATATTCATAAAGAGAATGTTATTTATCGGAGGGATTCTTAATCTGGGGCCCAGAGACTTGCTTTTTCACATTTTGATTATTGTATTTAAAATGAAATACAATGAAATTTAAAATGAAATGAAAATGAAATTGGTTTCATTTGTAATTCTTTGTATTTTATATAATGCAAATTACATAAAATACATTATATTAATGTATTTTATATTACATACATTAATATAATGCCTATTATATATTACTGTCTTCTATATCATATGAAATGCATTCTTTATTTTATAGGAAATTACATTATTCAATATTAAATATATATATATATATATTTATATGTTATTTCTTTATTTGCTATTAGAGAGAAGAGGTTCATAAACTTCATCAGACTTTCAAAGGAGTCTGATTCAAGAAAGCTTATGTCCTCTTGTTCTAGTGGTATCAAAGCTTAAGGCTACAGGACCAATTTGGGGAAACGAAATGGGGCCCAGAGAAGGGAGTTACTTTAGCCCCTGCAAACAATGAACATGACCTCGAAATCGATTCTACCTGGTCTCAAAGACCTCTGAAAGGGGTCACAGCAAGAAATGAAGATGTAGGTTTCACTGCTATTCTGGAAAGCTAAGCACAAATGGCCACTGTACTCTGGCCATTTTATAAGACATTTGAAGAAAATAAATGTAATCCCTCTAAAAAGGTTTTTGTGCTAGTTGAATAACAAAAACTAACCAATGCTTGTGATAAAATGCCAGAAAATTTAGGAAAAGCTGTCCTAAACCAAGGTATCAAGATGGCACAAATGACTTACATAAAATGTCTAACAGAATACTCTCATTTAGCATATAGGACATTTTTGTTGTTCGGTTGTTTTTTGGTTGTATCCTACTCTTTGTGATAAGCATCTACAAATAAATTAGTCAAAATATAAGTGGCAGGGTTTCCCATCTCCTGCATCCCCATATATCAGGGCTATGTCCTGATAATAATCATCATAAAACATTCGTAATTCTTGTAATAAATAATAAATAAAACATTTGTAATTTACACAATCTTGGAAATTTTTTGTGAAAGGAGGAAGAAGGACATGGTCGTAATAACATCAAAACTTCTATTGGGCCAAGCCCCAGAAGTCACCTATTGCAAGTATAATAGAACAAAACTCCATTGATTTTCTTTGGTTCCAGGCAAATGTTCTCAATAATTATTAAAAAAGCCACATCATGTATCCAAACTTCACATATTTAAGAAGCATCATAGCCAGAAACATGATTTAACAGTTGAGAAATTTTCCCATTCCAAGAGGAAATAGAATCAAGGGGATCCTGCTATTACCTTCTTAAGGCCAGCACTTCAACCTTTCCAGCAATGTACATTCCCCTGGCTGTCTAGAACATTTGGAGGTCTGAGATGATGCTCCCTGTGGGTAGTTCTTGGCATCTTCCCCTGCATGGTAGATTACTGACTCTGAAGTAGCATAAGCTTTTACTTGGATTCAAAGTCAGATCAAATTAGAGTTACAGTGTCAAGAGGTTCTACTATACTCAGCAAGTTCCGCTGCTTATAACCTAAAGTGCATTATAGTTACTTCTAAAATTAATAGTAATGCCAACAAGTTCATAGTTTTGGAGTCATATTTAACAGTCACTGGAAACATAGATCTTTTGTTCTCAAACTTATATAGTATTTTTTTCCTAAAAAACTGTTAGCACTTTTCTTTGCCTTCTACATATTCTGATACAAATATCAATCATCTCAAGAATAAAACAATCTCCTCTCCCCTCCTCTCCTTTCATATGAGAAGTGCCATTGTGTGGCACTTGTAACAGTTGGCATCAGTAGTCAAATAACCCACCACCTAAATTATTTCTGTAGCCTATGAGCATTTCCCAACCCTTAATACAACTCAACAAATTGTCGTAGAATTATCTTCCTTACATTTGAAAAAGGGAGGAAGGGTCAGGAATGTGTCATCTAACAACCAGTACTTTGAAAGGATCTTGGGATTTTCCCGAGAAATTGCTCACGTAAACAGAGTAGTAGTTACTCGCACTCTGCTGCGACCAGATTCACCATGCACCAATGGAATGTTGGTCCCAAATGGAATCGGTTTCAGTCTAACCTCATTCAAGATACTGGCAGAGTACTGCAAACAAATTAGGGACCAATACCTGTGCTTGAACCATTATGTGGACTGTCCAGAGGCAGACTGGAGAATAGGTGACTGGCTTGAAAGTAGATCCAGTGAGATGCATTGTTGGTGGAGTTGTGAAAGAATCCAGCCATTCTGGAGAGCAATCTGGAACTATGCCCAAAAAGTTATCAAACTGTGCATACCCTTTGACCCAGCATTGCTGCTATTGGGCTTATATCCCAAGGAAATACTAAAGAAGGGAAAGGGACCTGTATGTGCCAAAACGTTTGTGACAGCTCTTTTTGTAGTGGCTAGAAACTGGAAGTTGAATGGATGTCCATCAATTGGAGAATGGATGAGTAAATTATGGTATATGAAGGTTATGGAATATTATTGCTCTGTAAGAAATGACCAGCAGAAGGAATACAGAGAGGCTTGGAGAGACTTACATCAACTGTTGCTGAGTGAAATAAGCAGGACCAGAAGATCACTATACACTTCAACAACAATACTGTTTGAGGATGTATTCTGATGGACGTGGAAATCTTCAACATAAAGAAGAGCCAACTCACTTCCAGTTGATCAATCATGGACAGAAATAACTATACCCAGAGAAGGAACACTGGGAAGTGAATGTAAATTGTTAGCACTCCTGTCTATCTACCCAGGTTACTTATACCTTCGGAATCTAATACTTAATGTGCAACAAGAAAATTGGATTTACACACATATATTGTATCTAGGTTATACTGTAACACATGTAAAATATATGGGATTGCCTGTCATCGGGGGGAGGGAATGGAGGGAGGGGAGGATAATTTGGAAAAATGAATACAAGGGATAATATTATAAAAATATATGTATAATAAAAATTATTAATTAAAAAATTACTCATGCATATATACTGTGAAAAAAAATTCTAAATAAAAAAAAATAAAAAACAAACAAACAAACAAACAAATAAATAAATAAATAAAAAAGAAAGTCGATCCAGTGAACTTTTACTTTGGGGATTCCCCAGTGGAAAGATCGGTTCATACTCAATGCATCCTCACTCCATGAGTGGGATGTGAAATGTGCTCCAGAAGCAGCTCAAAATATCTAGCTCACCTACTCCCAACTGTTCAGAGAACAATATGGAAAAAATCCCTTTGTCTATTACGGGCAACCTCGGAAACCGTTTCAAGAACCCACTAATTAAATGGGTCATCACAGAATATAACAATCCATATAACCACCTCTAAGTGGTGATGGCAAAGTAGAACGGAAAGGTCAAAATGTATGTATACTTTGAATAAAAGAAGAAAAATGGATTAGTATACCACGCCAATAGGATGTTTTGAACTGTTGGGCAGCTAGCAGTTTACAATTTATTATATATTACATATATAATATAATATGTATCATAGTATATATAATATATATTATGTAATATACTATTATTATATTACTATATTCCTATGGTTGAGGAAGACAAGAAAACTGCTTTCAGATGCGCAGCTTTGTGGGCATGCCACATGGCATCTCGAGGGCACCTGCCACTTTCCATTTTGGAAGGTCCTAGAAGAAAATAAGAGCGCACTGATGAAAGCCTACTATCTTCAACTAACAAGGGTCAGTTTTGTAGAACTTCTGTCAAGTGTGTGGGTCTATATATTTAGGAATATATATCTATGGATATATGTACTTAACAGGAAACAAGAATTTCCTAGAGAAGAGGAAAGCACTCCTGACTCAGCCACAAAGTCCTTTAAAATGGAAGGGCTTTTCTAGGATTTGACTGTTAGTAGAATCTATTTGATTAGAAGGTCTTTTGGTTAACCACTGGATGACCTAACTCAAGCAGATACGATTGAAGAAGCAGACACCGAAATTGATGGATAGGTAGAGGTAAACAAGCTCTTGGGGTTCAATCAGTTCTCTTACACATGCGCTAGTGTTGATCTCTTCCAGTTGGGACGGCTCAAACAAGCTTTTTCCCCAGCATGGACGTGATAACTTGAAGGATTCAGGATTACACTCGCACAACAGTTTTTGTGGTTGCCAGAAGTCAGTTGCATTTGCCAGCAGAGACTGGAGTCACTGAGATTTGTTTCTCCATGGAGAAGCTTGAGTTCTTGCCTTTGATGTGAGCTGTCACTGAAAAATACAAAGACTTTTAATAATTAAAATTAACCATTAAGTAATTGATAATTAATTATTATTATTAGATTATTAAAATTATATATGCATATATATATATAATTTTAAGTGTAGACTGATTGACAACAATCAACTGATAGATTCTGGCCGTTGCCACGTTAAATTTTGCTTAGCCGAGATGGATCTGCTTTGGATTGAAAATATCTTAGCAGCTAGGGAAGACTAATGTAGATGCAGATGCCCTCTCTCAAAGGCTACATAACACCAAAGCTGTGGTAAGGCCTAAAAAAGGAGACAGAGTTATGTGTGACTCTCAAGGAACTGAATTGCAAGCAGATGGAAGTGCAGCTCAAAATTTGGGACTTCCACCAGCAGTGTATATGACCTTTGCTTCATTGAACCAATGTTCTTTGCCTCAGTTGTCTCTGGATGCCTGGCAAAGAGAGCAGATGGCTCATGAAGGTCTAAGAGAAGCGATACAAGCCAAGAAACCAGGTAGTGATGCAAAAGGACTCAAGTGCCAGTCCCCTTACTGTCAGGACAATGACAGAAGCAGGAAATGTGCAATGGAGTACCGTAGGAAACGCTAACTGATCTCACGCATAGTGCCAGGAAGCAGTTGGTGCCCCTCAGAGCGCATTGGACTATGGCCATGAAAAAGCTTCATGATGATTTTTGGACATATGGGTCAATAAAGAACCCTAGAAATAGGAAGAACAGATTTCACTGGTCCAAGATGGGCACAGATGTTACCAATAAGTGTGAGACTTGTGTGTGTCAGGAACAAAACACCACCAAATCCCGCTGCATATTTGGAGGGCATAAGTGTTTGCCAATACTTAATGCCCTCATTGACTTCTTATCTCTCAAAGAATAAAGCAAAAACATAAACCAAGTATTCTCCCGACAGACCAATTTACAAGGCATACACAGGCGTACATATTGAACCAACAACGAGAAAGCTTCCATGACTTCTAGAGCATTGTGGGAAAGTGTTTCTTGGTGTTTAGATTCTCCTGCTAGGTTCCAGACTCTGAAAGAACTCTGCATCCAGACTTGGCCGGAATTATGGAGTCTAGAGTGACACTTTTTGAACCTCAAATAGACTCACAAAGCGAATACTTTAACCATATACTGCTGAACCTGTTAAAGACACTATGATCAGAACAAAAATTTCAGTAGGATTAATATGGGGCTTTGTTAGTAGATACCTACAACTCCACCAGTAAAAAGACTTTCCATCCTACTGCTAATATTTGGACATGAATCGCTCCTTCTTATTGACTTGTGCTTTAGAGATGCGAGGTAGAGAAATGATGGACACACTATCTGGCTGAGGGAGAAGATTACCACCTACTTACTTCAGCCCAGAGGAACAATGACAGAAATAAATGATGATACAATTGAGAAGACCTTCAATAAGGTGCCAGGGTTTTTGCTAGAAATCTTGGCATTTGTGGAACATGAAAGTTAGCTATTGGTGGAAACCTACTCCATACCTAGCTATAGAGCAAGTGGATAGCTTGCCTGTTTACAAAATAGCCCCAAAGCCTTCTGGGAGTAGAGGAAAGATAATTCACTGAAACCACTTATTACATTTAAGTAAGTTAGTCAGGCTCCCTGATGAGAGAGAATGTAAAGAGTGATGGGGACTCACCTCGATGACTGGAAGATTGAGGAAGTCTCTGCATATCTGGCCATCATGTGTTAGAAACAGACACTTCAAGTGAAGAAAATCCTGTGTACTGTTACCTAGTAACCAGTTCAATGATGGGAGTGGACCGAACCAAAAGGTGATGCCTTTTTTGCCTAGGACTTTAACTGGAAAGATTCCTGGAATACAGACACATCCCACAGAATGCCATAGCACTGCTAGCCTGCTTGGGCCCTCCACACATTCATGTTTAAAAAGGCAAGACAAGGGCTCTGATGAGGAATGTGGTCGGCTCATAACACCAACGTCTTCAGGTATAGGAGCAGACAGGTCAGCCACCTGCCGAAGACATAACTATTTTTGTACATATGGGCCCTTCTTCCTCTTTTATCTCTGAGATACCCAAAAGAGGTATCACTGAGTCAAAGGGAATGCAGACATTAATAGCTTTGGGGGCACAGTTCTAAATTGCTTTGAAGAATGGTTGGACCAATCCATAACTCCACCAACAATGTACCTGTTTTTCCACAACGCCTCAAGCATTTGTTATTTTCCTTTGCTGTCAAATTTGCCAATCTGATACGTATGAGAAATGCAGTCTGGCAGGACTTTCTATGTTGGGAAGTATGAAACAATTGGGAACGGGAAGGATATGGGCAATGATAAGATTCAAAGATAAAAGTTAGCATGATAGAAACAGTATGATGACCAAATAGAAGAGAAAGGAAGGGAGAGGGAGAAGGGGAGAGGGAGGGAAGGAGAGATGGAGAGAGAGGAGGAGGAGAGAAAGAGAGAGAGAGAGAATTCCAGATTTCTCTATTTCTTTAAGTAGTTCATAATTTTTGTTTTTCATAATGACTTAAAAGCTATTTTTATTGATATAAAATAATGACTGGCCACAACTTCTGTATAATTTATTTTGTTCTTAATTGTGAACAGTAGGGCTATAAACCCGTGTGGTTACAGAGAAAAAGAGGCAGAGAACTGAAACTCCATTTTGATGTGTTGGGGGCTTAGGCTACATGAAAGATCTCTTTATGAATTATGTTTTTTTTAAGTAATAACTCAATAGCCCTTAAAAACTTTCTAGTAGCAGAGACAACTAAGCAAAAGGATTCAGGTCTTCTATTTTATTTGCTACTAGACCAAAACTAAAAATTAGGAGCCACTGCAACTTGATGAGATGGAAGCAGGGCAGGGATCCACATTATCTTTCCCGTCTTGTTCTCTCCTCAGATACTCATTGGAGCAAGAGTGACAAGAAAGTAGGTTGACCTGATGGGAGGAGAAAGATGTAGTTTGAAAAGAGAAGCTACTTCCACTTTCCAAAGATCTAGAAGGCAGACGGAGTAGCTCTCCTTTTTGTTTTCATTTTCTACCTCAAACTTCCAAACCCTGACAGACATTGCAACCTAGTGGTTACACTTGAACCTTACCAGCATACTCCACCATATTATCTTTTTTGAAACTCTGGACTCCTATTCTCTCCAGGCCTGTAAAACTGCTCATTCTCCAAAATAATAATAGCTACCATTTATGTAGAGTTTTGAGGTTTGCAAAGGATTTTATATATATATATATATACGTGTGTGTGTGTGTGTGTGTGTATATATATATATATATATATAAAATCTCAATTGATCCTCCCACAACTCACTCTCTCTCTCTCTCTCTCTCTCTGTATATATATATATATATATATATATATATATATATATATATATATATATATATATATATATGTATATATATATATATATATAATCTCAATTGATCCTCCCACAACTCTATAAGTGCTATTATTATCCTTATTTTATAGATGAGGAAACTGAGGTATAGGGAGGTTAAGTGACTTGTCCAAAGTGACAAATTTAGTAAGACAGAATTTGAGCTCAGATCTTCAAGAAATTCTTTACTCTATCCACTAGGGCATCTAGAGTCAGAAAGATTCATCCTCAGATATGTAGAAGTTGTATGACTCTGGGCAAGTCACTTCATCCTGTTTACCTTAGTTTCTTCATATGTAAAATGAGCTAGAGAAGAAAATAGCAAATCATTCCAAGAAAAACCCCCCATATGGAGTCAAGAAGAAGAGGACACAACTGAAAAACTGAATGCTCTATCCAATGAGCCACCTAGCTACCTCTTTCCAAGAGAATTGAAAGACTAGTCATCATATCTGCTATTTTTTTCACTACCATGTGATGTGATTGATCTGAACCTGGTGACTTGAACTTACCAAGGGGCCGCGGTCCTGCACAATGCACAGTGTGAAAGGAAGAGAGTAATAGTGGTAGATGAATCTCTTTGGCACATCCTTTGGGTCATGAGCTCTTCTGAGGTCCCTTCCTGCTCCAGATCAATGATCTGTGAGCCTATGATTCTCTTGTCCAGAGCCACGTAAGGGATGCTTCATCATCTCATTGGACAGCATCCCAGCAATGAGTCTGTGGTCCCAGAACTCCCAGATAGTCACCTAGAAGCAGTAAAGTCACATCTAAGCATGCTTTTTAGGAAAGGTAGGGGGGTGTCCTTCACTACATAGATAGTGTCATGCTGAGAGCTCACTGGGGAGAAGTGAGATACTTAGGAATGAATGTAATATTTTCCAAAATGCAGGAATAAAAAGGTTTTTAAAATTGTTTGAAAATGTTTCGGAACCTCAGAAAGACTCAGTAGGAGGTGCTGACCCCAGGCACGCTGCCCAAACCCTAAGGAAGGGAAGAGATTAATTAGAGCAATTCGCATTAACTTGTTCAGGACTCAGAAATAATTGTTGGCTAAGTGGAAAAGAGAGACGTTTGGCTGAACAGGGTGAGGAAAGAAATTACCAGAGCCATCCGAGAAGGTCCTTTGTGGAGAGCATGAGAATGGGGACCACTAAGGAAATAAAGTAGTTATCCCTTCTACAGCATAACTTTTCCCATGGAGGTTTCCATATATCTTGGTGAGCATATGAAATTAAATGGGAATTTTGGGGGGAGTAATGTGGACGCCGCAGACAACATGTGAATGCTAGCGGATGGCATAGGGCCTATGACCAGATACTTAGCCCAAAGTCCTTTCTATGAGTGACACCTTATGAACCCATGTCGGTAGTGTCTCCCCAAAGTCTCCATGTCTAGCCTTGAGAACACTAAGCTACCTGGCAACTAGAGTTAAATTGAGAGTGATTCAGAACAGTTCCATGTTGATGAGTAAAGTATCTCCTTGTATTTAAGTGTTTGTATTTTTTTTAAATTTTGCTCTAAATTGTGAATCAGCTATTTAAATATGATAATTATCAATGCTAGTAAATATATTTTGCTGTTGTAATAATGGGTTCTATTTTTACAGAAAAAAAGCAGAATGAACAGAAAGCATACCTTATTAGCAGACTCTGCCTAGTGGCTTCGCCACAGGATTACTCAATAATCAATCAGCAAGCATGCATTAAACACCTTCTGTATGCAGGCAAGATGCTAGGCACTGGGGATGCAAGCATGCATTAAAAACCTTCTGTATGCAGGCAAGATGCTAGGCAATGGGGATGCAAGCATGTATTAAATACCTTCTGCATGCAGGCAAGATGCTAGGCACTGGGGATGCAAGCATGCATTAAACACCTTCTGTATGCAGGCAAGATGCTAGGCACTGGGGATGCAAGCATAAAGAAACAACCCCTACTCTCAGAGAGCTTACATTCCAATAGCTTTTTATTTTTTTCCAAATACATACAAAGATAGTTTTCAAAATTCACCTGTGTTTTTACCTTGCGTTCCAAATTTTTCTCCCCCCCCCAGATAGCAAACAATCCAATACAGATTCAACATGCATAATTGTTCTAAACATATTTCCATATTCATCATGCTGTGCAAGACAAGTCAGATCAAAAGGTGACAGAAAAAAAACACAAGGAAAAAAACCAAGCAAACAACAATAATAAAGTGAAAATTCTATGCTTCCATCCACATTCAGTCTCCATAGTTCTCTCTCTGGAGGTGGATGGCGCTTTCTATTCCAAGTCTATTGGAACTGCCCTGAATCACCTCATTGTTGAAAAGAGCCAAGTCCATCACAGTTGATCATCTTGTTACTGGGTGCAATATTCTCTTGGTTCTGCTCACTTCACTTGAGCTTACGTTCTAAAGTGGAAGACATATATATATATATATATGTGTGTGTGTGTGTGTGTGTGTGTGTGTCTGTGTGTGTGTGTGTGTATATGTATATATGATACTATACAAGTGTAAAGTGAATACAAACTATACAAAGTAGTTCATGAAATATATGATGATTTGGCATTAAGGGCTTTAGGATTTAGGCATTAGGGATCAGGAAAGGTTTCATGTATGGAATAGTGCTTGAGGTGAAGGAAAAAGAGAAATTCTATGAGACAGAGGCAAGGATGGATTGCCAGTACAAAAGCATGGAGATGAGCGATGGAGTACGAGGAAGAGAGAAATCAGTTTGGCTGAATCACAGAGTACAAGAGGGAGAGCAATGTCTAATGAGGTAGAAAGGTAGATTGGGGCCAAGTTGTGAAGATTTTTTTCCCCCTGAGGCTGGGGTTAAGTGACTTGCCCAGGGTCACACAGCTAGAACACGTTAAGTGTTTGAGATCACATTTGAACTCAGGTCCTGACTTCCAGGCTGATGCTCTATCCAATACGCCACCTAGCTGCCCCTGGGAAGAATTTTAAAAGCTAAACAGAAGGGTTGCTATTTGATTCAACAGGCAATAAAAAGTCGCTGGTGTTTATTGAATAGGTCAGATCTGAGTTTAAAGAAAATCAACTTGGCAGGAGAGAGGAGGAGGAAATGGGGTAGTGAGGGACTTAAGGCAAGGATATCAATCAGGAAGCCATTGCCA
Organism: Sminthopsis crassicaudata; assembly: GCF_048593235.1. Taxonomy (NCBI): domain Eukaryota; kingdom Metazoa; phylum Chordata; class Mammalia; order Dasyuromorphia; family Dasyuridae; genus Sminthopsis; species Sminthopsis crassicaudata. The sequence goes on along the minus strand of NC_133623.1, from coordinate 61,944,654 downwards.
TACTCTAAGCAAGAGGTAATGAGGGACTGAACTGAGGTGAATAGCTGTGTGAGTGGAGATGCAAGAGCTCTGAAGACAGAAAAGACAAGATTTGGCACTCGTGGGTAACTAACATAGTTAGGTGGTCTGGGAAGGAATGGCTGAATCAAGGATAATGCTTAGGTTACAAAACTGGAAAGCTTCTGGTCTTAAATGGCCAAATTAGGCTTATAGACAAATCCAAAATGGCACCTTGGAAAGATCAGGAATCTTAGCATGCTTAGAAATCTTATATTAAAGACCTCCCTCTGTGAGTTACTAGTCATATTGACCTTAGGTAAGTAATTTAACTTTCTGAGCTTCAGTTTTCTTCTCTAGGAAATGGGGCTATTACTTCTTGACCATCTTCTCTAATAAAAGACGATGTGAAGATTACCTGAGATGATGAATATTAAGAAATGCTTTCCAAATCTTAAAATGAAAGCCATTGTTGTTGTATAGTAGAGCACTTTATTTATCTAAGTTGCCAAAGAATACTGTTAAATGAATGGGCCTGAAAGGTCATTTAAACCAAATCTATATTCTGGGAAGCTGATTCAGAGAGAGCATTATTACTTGGGATGCAAATAAATGTCTTTATTTTCAGTTCCAAAAAAATTGGGAAGCTTAGAAGGACGGTAATTCCTTCTACAGAAATAGAGGTTTGGAAGAGGGGAGGGCTTAGGGTAAAAGATGAATTACGTTAAAAATATATTGATTTTGGGACGTCGCTGGAAAATCCGGTATGAAGTGTCTAACAGACAATTGATGATAAAGCAATGAAGCTTGGAGGAGAGCCTGGAGCTGGATTGTAACCCATCTCTGCCTGTCCATTTTTGGGTGACTGGCATCTATATTTTCCCAGACGTTCACCATAGGGAATCTACCCCATGTGTTGTAGACCTTTTTTGCGTTTTCCCGATATGGTAAAAGGTGCATCAGAACACTCTGGCTGTCCACTGGTCATCCCTTGTCCTTGTCATGTAACCATCCCATCTTTTCTTTTTGTTATGTGTTTCCCTGATCTTCCTTCCTGTCCTTCAGAGTTTCTTCTTGGGTTTATGTGGCAACTCGCTCACACTCAGCATGTAGCTCTCCGTTGTCTTCTATGTTATAGAAGAACATATATAGAAGATACATAGAACACGTTATGTTCTAGAGTGTTCGTTTTTCAGAAATGGTTGTGTTCCAGGTCTTGATGCATGGAACAAAGAGATGTATGTATTACAAATCCTTATCATTTTTAGTTTAAAGATGATGCAACTAAGACTCAGAGGGATGAAAGTACTTGCCTACTACAATCTAAGTATCAGAGGAGGGAGACAAGTATTGGTTGACTCCTGGTCTTTCCTCAATGCTACATTCACTCTCTGCCAAAGTATCCTTATATCTTATCCAGATCTCATTGCCTTTGTTTGATTCCTCAGAGAAATGTGTAACTATTCCCTCTGCCTGGGTTTCAGCAAAATCTCTGTCTCCCTCAAAGAAAAGAAATCAATATTTATTTATTTTGATAATCACCCAGAAAAGCCCTGTCAAAAGAAAGTCAGATATCACTAAGCATCAGCACATTTCCGGGAAAGGGTAAAAGTCAGTTTAAATGGCCTTCCAAATCCATTGATTAGAATTTGGACTTTTATCACTAAAGCAAGAAAATCCTCTGCATTATAATGAAAGAACAACCCAAACAGAAAGCCCAGAGCAACTACCCAGAGCTTAAATAAGCATAAATGTTGGAGAAAGGCAGCTTAGTCTTAAAAGGAGAAAGAGCTTACTAGTGCCAGTTAACTATTGCAGCATCTTTTGGGGGAGACTACTGTGGTTAAATAGAAAGAAAACCAACTGCAGAGTCCACAAACTTGATGTCAAATCCCATCTCTGCCACTTATTTCCTGTGTGGCCATGGGTAAATCACTTCAGCTTCGATCTCTTCATCTGAAAAATGGGGATGTCAACACTTCCACTATCTACACCAGGGGTTCTCAAACTACGGCCGCAGGCCATATGCTGTCGCTGAGGATGGTTATGCGGCCCACCGGGTTATGGCAAATGGGCTGAGGGGCCGAGAAAGAGTGTGAGCTTTTGTTTTTACTATAGTCCAGCCCTCCCACAGTCTGAGGGACAGTGAACTGCCACCCTGTTTAAAATGTTTGAGGACCACTGAATTCCATACCATTGGCCTAGGTTGTGAAGATCCAATGAGAGTATTTGAAATATGGCAAAAAGCTGGCAGAATGTGGCTAGAACCCAGATCTCTTGTTACTTGGTCTAGTGTTCTTTTTTTGTTTGTTTGTTTGTTTATTTTTGCTGAGGCAACTGGGGTTAAGTGACTTGCCCAGGGTCACACAGTTAGAAAGTGTTAAGTGTCTGAGACCAGATTTGAACTCAAGTCCTCCTGATTTCCAGGCTGGTGTTCTATCCACTGTGCCACCTAGCTGATTCTTTACACTTAATTTATTTCTTCATCCTTCTAGTAATAGCCACTCTATCTTAGTCTACAGATTTTGATTCCAGGCTTCCTTGAATAAAACTTCCTTAAATGGTAGCCAAAAATCCTACAGATATATGTCTGTGTCTTTAACCCACATGAAGTCATGATATAATGATAGGATCACTGGCTCTGGAACCAGAGAATCTATCAGATCCCACCTTTACCCCTGACATTACCTGTATGATGTTGGGCCAGTCCCTTCCTTTGCCAGTTTCCTCCAGGATAAAATGATACGATTGGACTTAGATAATTTCTGAAGTTCCTTCTCCCCAGGTCCTGATGTAGTTTCCTGCAATTCTAGTTCAAGAATTCATGGCCGGATCAACACATCTATGCTGTGTTTGTACCTTCTAAAGCTTTCAAGTAGAAATAATACAGAAATATCCAACAGACCCTTCTCTCCTACATACCCAAACTCAGTCCAAGAATACTAATACCTGGCTAGCCATTTAGAACCTCTGACAACTTAGATTGGCTTTCCCATCTCTCAGAGTGATTATGGCATAAACGTATTCTATTTTAAATTATTTATCATGTCACCTCTTAGAATCATCTTCAGGGGTTTTTTTAGCTGAATTAAGAGATTAGGAGCATTGAAATAAAATATACCATAGACTTTGAAATATACGGTAAGGTGAAATTATATTTCGTGATATTTTTGATTTATACTTTAATTTTAAATGCACAGATAAAGCAATATCATTAAACATACTTTACCTTTTTATAATAAATCAATTGTACCTTAATTATTATGTTATAAAGTAAGGACACATGCATTATTCAGATATATCCGTGGCAAATTGAATTTTTAAAACCATATTCTAGTCTCATCTGAGTCACTAGTAGAAAATAGTACATTTCACAGCCGCTGCTAATGTGACACACTTTACTCAGAAGAGACTGGAGGGGGGGGGGAGAGTTGAATGAAAAGAGAAATGTCAATGTGCTGGAATACAGGACTGGTGAGAGTATACTGCTGGGGAAAATGAGCATTTCAATTCAGACAGAAGATGAGATGTCTCTTTCCAGTAGTCTTCAGGGAGTTTCGGCTCCCTACTCTGGGTGTGTGTGTGTGTGTGTGTGTGTGTGTGTGTGTGTGTGTGTGTGTATGGCGGGAGGATCTTTGTGTTTGATCTCATTCAGGCACCCATGGCACCAAAGGGGCATGCCAGTTGCTCCTGTGTATTCGCATTGTTCCCTTCCTCAGCCAGCGGCTCACTACACCCAGAGCTCTCACTTCGTGCCCAGTTATATGTGAAGAACGAACAAGGGTATGGGTCAGCGCCAGGTTCAGGCTTCCGGAAAGCTGCCAGTGACTCTGGGTTGAGTCCTATGGAGGTCATTCTTTAGCGTGTCACTCTGAAGCAGGGAGGTCCCACTGGAAAGCTTTGATGACTTTCTAAAAATAATGACGGTTAAGGAGAAAAGGTCAATATATGCCTTTTGCTAATGGCCTTTCGAAGTGGCGGTGGGAGATCCCCTTGCGATCTAACCCTACAGACCGACTCTGAGGGTGGAAAGCTCACCCCAAAGGGAAGCTAGGCAATGCCATCGGGGGATGATGAGGAAACTACGCTGACACACACAGACTGATTTTTCTTCTGAGTCTGCCCTCGCTGCGGATTGCAATGGGCACCTTGTTGCCAAGGGCTTTGACCACGTTGTCAATCATAACCTGAGATTTGGCTCACATTCCTATGGGGCTTTAAGATTTACACACTCTTTTCCTAACAAAAACCCTTAAGGAGTAATATGCCCATTTGACAGACAGGAAATCGAGGCACAGATGCATCAAGTGATGTTCCCAAGGATTAAGAGAGTTTGTATTAGAGACAATGCTCAACTCTGTTCTACCTCTTAATTGGTGGCAGTCACAACTATCACTGTGCCTAGGGCCTACCAAAAAATATCTGAGGCTCTTACCCAATTTTCAAGGCAACTTTCCCAAGATCCTAGAGGTACTATGTAGCAGAGCAAGGATTCACAGTCAGGTTCTTTGACTTCAAATCCCGCACTCTGAATCTTCGGATTTGGAACTTTTAAGACAGAGACCTTCCATGTTAATTAGCCATATTTTCTCCTTTTATGAGAGGGGAAACCAGAGTTTATTGTAGGAAGATGGAGGTATTAGAGAGGCCTCATACATTCATGTAAACATGGATCATGGATTTAAATTTAGAACCAGAAGGGGCCTTAGAATTCATCAAATCTAACACTCTTATAAATGAGGAAATCAGAGCTGAGTTACTTAAGCGACTTGCCCAGGGTCACATTGGTAGGATTTGATCCTAGGCCTTCCCGACTCTCTTTTGCACCCTATGTACTATATGGTGCTGACTCTTATCTGAGTGTGTGTGTGTGTGTATGTGTGTTTGTACACAAAGAAACAGAGCACTGTCAATATCATATTTTTCATAAAGTAAAAGAAATTAATATGGGAAATAGAACTTTTAGATTAAAAATAAAATAAACTCATAGGAGCACTTTTTCCAAATGGTCCATAAAGTAAGAGTGCTCAGGACCCAAAAGGGCCTTACTGTGTCCCTTCTTAGAAATTGAGACTCAGGGGCAGCTAGGTGGTGCAGTGGATAGAGTACCAGCCTTGAATTCAGGAGGACCAGAGTTCAAATCTGGTCTCAGACACTTAAGACTTCCTAGCTGTGTGACCCTGGGCAAGTCACTTAACCCCAGCCTCAAAAAAAAAAAAAAAAAAAAAAAAAGAAATTGAGACTCACTCTTCTGCAGCGCATAGAAGCTCTAAGGATTCTTATCCCAACTCCTTAGAGCAAGATTACATTACCCCATCAGGGTTCTGGGGAACCCCTGAGAGGGCAAAGGTGATTCTCTAATGCCATTGGCTCACTAGACCCATTGGTCAGCTTCCTCCCAAGATTATCAATTGAGAATAATTGAGTCAGTCACCCTTAAATAGCTTTGGGAAAAGAGTATTTACTAAGGTTGTACGGTGTAGGAACTTACAAAACATGCCCCCAACATCTGCCACATACTCTTCCACAAATACAAACAGAGTCTTGGGGAAAATAGACTTAAACTTATAGGAAACATGGAACAAAGGTGAAATACAGCTTCTAAGTGCTGAAAGTCCTTTTTCCCCATTCACAGAGTCATTCATGAAATTCCCTTTAAGTGTGAGGAAGCTGTGTCCATCCATGCCGGGCCCTGATGCAGATACTTCCATCAGCTGATCCAATGACTCTCATAGGACACTGATGGGAAGATGGGATGTCAAAATCTTCCAGACCTTCTGAAGTCCACAAGATCTTCCTCCAGCCAAAGAGCAAAAGTTGAAGCCGAGCCCTCTACTTCCACTAAATGTTTTGTTTTTGTTTTTATTTTTGTTTTTTTGTTTTGTTTTGTTTTGTTTTGGTTTTTGTGTGTGTGTGTGTGTTTTTGCTTTTTTTTTTTTTGTGTGTGTGTGTGTGTGTGTGTGTGTGTGTGTGTTTTTGTTTTTGTTTCCCCCCCCCCCAGGATATTCAGGTAGAACTCCATGTTTGTTTCAATTTCCAACACAAATGAAAGTTCCTTTTTCGTCATCTTGTGACCCTCTTTCCATCCTTGCTATCAAGTACTTGGTGATTTATAAATGAATATATATTAGGATCACAGATTTAGAACTATAAAAGATCTTAGAGGCTATCTAGTTCAACTCTCCCATTTTATGGATAAGAAAACTGAGGCACACAGAGGTTGGGCAACTTTCCCAAGATCATAGAGGTAATATGTAGCAGAGCAAGGATTCACAGTCAGTTTCTTTGGCTTTAAATCCTGTTAGGATTATAAGGTGCTAACTCAGGTTGTCTAAACAATTCTCTAGCTCAGAATTCACACCTTTAGTTCACACCTTTAAAAGGAGTTTACACATTTAGTCTTCTGAAAGGAGTCGACACTTTTAAAGGAGTTTATACCTTTAGACTTCTGAAAAGGACCTTTAAAAGGAGCAAGTTCATTGGTTGAAGTATTTCCCACAAGCCCCTGAGTTCGCACAAGCCCATTCTCTGTGAGGATAAAAGAAGGCAATATTGAGTCTGAAGAGCAGTCTAGACTGGGAAAAGAACAAGACTTCCTGGGAGAACTTCAAGGAAGCTTGAGGAGATTCAGAACCAGGATTCAGGAAGAAGAAGAGGCTGGTTGGAGGCTCCAGAAGCCTCCCAAGAAACCTGCTCACAGAGGAAAAGATTCACAGAGAAAAGAATCCTCCCCCCCCCAGGAAGGATTATAATTGAGAGCCAACAGAACATTACAAAATCCAACACTCTAAATCTTAGGAATTGGAACTTTTAGGACAGGGACCTTCAATGTTAATTAGCCATATTTTCTCCTTTTATGAGAGAAGAAATCAGAGTTCACTTCGGGAACTCACTGTGTAATTTCCTTTTGCAAAACAAAATTTACAAATTGGGAAATGAATAGCTGTTTAAGAAGATGACGTCTTAGAACCAGATTGGGATTTCTGTAGCAAAGCTTGAATTAGAAGAATAACGGGTTTCTGGCTAAGGATGGAGCGTACCTAACAAAAGCAAATTAAGAATGTTTCTTGAAAACTGGAAACTGAGTGGATGCCCAGCAGTTGGAGAATGGCTAAATATAAATATAAATGTTATGGAATATTATTGGAATATTATGGAATATATGGAATATGAAATATTCTCTAAGAAATGACCAGCAGGATTATTTCAGAGAGGCCTGGAGAGACTTAACATGAAAATGCTAAGTAAAAGGAAGAGAACCAAGAGTGCATTATATGCGGCAACAATAAGACTATACGACTATCAATTCTGATGGATGTGGCTCTCTTCAACAATGAGATGATCCAGGCCAGTTCCAATTGTTCAGTGATGAAGAGAGCCATGAACACCCAGAGAGAGGACTGTGGGAACTGAGTGTGGATCACAACATGGCATTTTCACTTTTTCTGTTGTTTGCTTGCATTTTGTTTTCTTTCCCAGTTTTTTTCTTCCTTCTTGATCTGATTTTTCTTGTGCACCAAGATAATTATATAAATATGCATCCATATATTAGATTTAACATATACTTTAACATATTTAACATGTATTGGATTACCTGCCATGGCGGGGGGGGGGGAGGAAGGAGGGAAAAAGTTGTAACAGAAGGTTTTGCAAGGGTCAGTGTTGAAAAATTATCCATGCATATGTTTTATAAATAAAAAGCTTTAATAAAATAAAAAAAACTTATCAAAAAAAAGAATGTTTCTTGAAATACCTGCTATCTTGCAAATCTAATCAAAAGTCTTTAAAATTAAAGGTTTGAGGAAGAAGAAAACTACCTCTTATATACACTGTAGCGAGCTGTCGTCTCCAGACAGTTGCCGGATCGCTCTCTGGGAAGAGATCTGCTGTGTCTACTCAAATCTCTCAGACAGATTCTTCTTCCTGTAGAGAACCGTTGTCTCCAGACAGTTGCCCTTAACTCTTGTCCAGAGAAGTGACTTCCCTTCCTGCAGAGAGCCCCGTCAGATCTGATGTAATGCAGAGACTTCCTCTCTTCCTGGAGTGCTGTCCTCCAGCCCTTGTCCTTCCCCAGTCCAGACTGCCTTCCAAGCTCAATGTTGCCTTTTTTTATCCTCCCAGAGAATGGGTGTGGGATAATGCAAGGGCTTCTGGGAAGAACCACTTCAACCAATGAGCTTGCTCCTTCTAGGATTCCTAAGGTGTAAACTCCCTTTACAGGTCTGAGCCAGAGAACTGTCAAGTCAACCTGAGTTCTCACCTTGTAATTGTCCAGACAACCTGAGTTCTCACCTAGTAATCCTAACAATACACCAAGCTAAATCTCATAGAGAATAACTAGAATAAATAGGAAGAAAAATAGTAAGAGGGGTACTCACAAAGTCTCAAGAGACTAAGATAGGAATAAATAGCAAAAGTCATTGCCCCAACCTGCTTAAACACAGATGAACAAAACAGAGACAATGAGGAGGAAAACTAGAATTTGTAATATAAGAGAAGCAAATTTGACTTCATAGGCTACACTGAAAATGGGTGGCAGTTGACTGAGAAATGACTCTAGACAGATACAGATAAGGGAAGTCAGAGCAAGAGACATAGAAGCCTCTCAAGACTGAATTTTTTTTAAGGTAAAAAGAGAAACAATTCCAATATGAGGAAAAACAGGATTTGTCTTAAGATGCACAGGGAACTTCTCAACTAATGCAGATATTAGAAAGCTATGAACAGAAGATGGAAGCAAGGATAGTAAGTAAGGAACAAATACAAAAGGTTGTACATACTCTTCACAAAAAGCTTCTGTAAGAATAGTGTCAGGAATGCTAATGTTCAGTATGAGCTAAAGCTGTCAGGGAAAGCTAAATCCAACACAAAGGGCGGGGTGCTGATTGAGAGGGGAGCCACTTTAGATGCAGAATGACACATACATTTTTGTACATGGCTAAAATGGGACTTTGCTTGCCTCTGGATAAGTTATTTTGTTCTCTTTTCTTTCGTTGAACTGTGGGGTGGCAGGTGAGACAGGAAAAAATGAAAATTTTATTTTTAGAAAAAGTTTTGTTTTTGTGTGTGTGTGTGTGCTTTAAAAATGAGAAGGAAAAGAGGATAAAAGCAGGGATGTCTGAGGAGAACAGAATGATAATCACTGACAACAAAGAAAAGGCAGAGCTATTAAATACTTACTTTGCTACTATTTTTTCAGCTGAGTAAAAATACCAGTAGACTGGAAATTACAGGAAAAACCAGGCTGTGTGAGTGGGGTTATATCATGATGTAGGCTCTGTAATTTTCCAGATATGGTCAGAGATGGAACCCTTATTGAAATGAACAGGGAACTGATACCAATAAGTTAGGGGATAAGAAAAGTGAAGTGAGCTGCCTTTGATGAATTCAAGTCATATGATCTGGGTGAATAGCAATCTCAGCACTGAAAAACCTGGCAGATATAAGTACCAAGGTATAGTTGGTGAATTAGAAAGAACGGAAGATGTATCACAGGAGTGGAAAAGGGAAAAAAAATCCCAATTTTTACAAGGAAGAAGATGGAATCTAAAAACCTGTGAGTATGACTTTCCTTCCCAAGGAGATTCTAGAACTTATTGAGAAAGAGCTAGTTAATGAGTATCTGGGTAGAAAAAAGAAGCAATAAGCACAAAGAACTACCACAAATTCGTCATGAAAATCCCTTATTTTTCTTTTTCAATAGGACTACCAAATTTCCAGATCAGGGACATGCTGCCAGTATAACTTATTTAAATTTTAGCAAAGCATTTGATAATCTCTCTTGCTCTGCTTGTAGAAAAGATGGAGAGAGGCCAGCTAAATGATAATAAAAGTTAATAGATCCAGAACCAGCTGAATGGTTGGACTTTAAGAGTAGTCATTCACTGTCAACATGGAAAGAGGTCTCCATTAGAGTACCCTGAGGATTTGTTTGGCACTGTGCCATTTGACATTCTGACCAATAGCTTAGATAAAAAAAAGAGATGGGATACTTAAGAAACTTATAGCTAACGTAAGGCTGGAAGGGCCAGCTAATACACTAGGTAACAGTCAGGATCCAAAAAGACCCCAGTATATCAGAATATTGGGTTGGTGATGATGGTGGTCCATTTTTGGAAGAGGACCAATGACATCATGAGAGTGATGTCTTGACTAAGGAACAAATTGGATTTAAGTGAGGCAGAATCACATAGAGTCAGTCTCTCTCTTCCAATCATTTGAGTCCAGTGGCAAAACAAAAGTAAAAATGACTGATTTCCCCACCCCAGAACATCGGGCTAAACTTAATAAGATGAACTTTGACAGTCAAGAACATCAAATATTATATTTGGTTTTTAAAATTTTTGTTTCACAAATACAAGCTGGAAAAATGTTGCTAGAAGGCAGTTGTCTAAGAAAAAAAAAGATCTGAGCATTTTATTTTAAAATTTATTTTAATAATATTTAATTTTTTCCAAATACATGCAAAGATAGTTTTCATCCTTCACCTTTGCAAAACCTTGTGTTCCAAATTTTTCTCTCTTCTTTCCCTTCCTTCCTCTCCAAGACAGAAAGCAATCCAAGATAGGTTAAAGATGTGCAGTTCTTCTAAACATGTATTTCCATATTCATCATGCTGTGCAAAAAATCAGATCAAAAGAAAAAAAAAACAAGCAAACGAAAACAACAAAAAGATGAAAATCCTATGCTTTGAGCCACATTTCATCTTCATAACTTTCTCTCGATGCAGACGGCTCTTTCCATCATAAATCTATTGGAATTGCCTTGAGTCACTGCATTGCTGAGAAGAGCCAAGTCCATTACAATTGATCATCACAAAACCTTGTTATTGTGTACCATGATCTCCTGGTTCTGCTCACTTCACTCAGCATCAGTTCATGTAAGTCTTTCCAGGCTTTTCTGAAATTAGCCTGTTCATCATTTCTTAGAGAACAATAATATTTCATTATATCCTACATCATAGATTGAGAATTTTAGAGGATTGCAAGCTCTATAAGAATCAATAGTGTCATATGGTAGTTTTTAAAAAATAAGTGTATTCTTGGCCCATTAAATGAAAAATAATTTCTAGGAATATGGAGTAAATAATCCTACTGTATTCTGTGCAGGGAAGACCATATTTGTAGTATTTTATTAATCTTGGGCCATTAACAATAGCTAAGACTTATATAGCACTTTGTGAACTGCTTTACTACTATTATCTAATTTAGGTACTTGTATTATCCCCATTTTACAGATGAAGAATCTGAAACAGTTGATCATTGCCCAGGAATACAGAGGTAGTAAAGTTGGAGGCAGGATTTCAACTCAACTTTTCCTTACTCTAGAGCCACCATTTTCACCACTGCCCTATCTAGCCACCTAGAAAATTGGTAAGCTAGAAAGTATCCAGAGAAGAACAATTAAAAAAAATTGAGCATAAGCGATAAGAGAATTGTCTGAAGGAACTGGGAACGTCCAGGCTGAGAACAGAAAATTCAACATCGATGTGAGCATCTTCAAATATCTGAGAAGTTGTTCTGTTTATAGGGCAGCTTGGTGACACTGCAGTAGATAGTGCACCAGCCCCGGACTCAGAAAGACTCATTGTTCTGAGTTCAAATCTAGCCTCAAATACTCAGCTGTGTGACCCTAGGCAAGTCATTTCTGTTTACCTCAGTTTCCTCATCTGTAAAATGAGCTGAAGAAAGAAATGGCAAACTACTCCAGAAAATTGTAGAAGTATGTTTAGAAGAATTGCACATGTTTAACATATATTGGATTATTTGCTATTTAGGGGAGGGGGCGGAAGAAAAGGGGGAGGAAAAATTTGGAACACAAGGTTTTGCAAGGGTGAATGTTGGAAATTATCTATGCATAGGTTTGGAAAATAAACAGCTTTAATAAAAAAAGAATGTTTATATTGAGCTAGAATGGATTGAACTAAGCCTCCAAACCACTTACTTAGGCTAGCAGAACAAATAGTCAGGGCAGCATGATAGGGTATCCCAAAGGGGACATGGAGAGATACCAGGAGGGATGAAGGGGCATGAGGATAAACTTTACCTATTTCCCAGGTTGCTTCAGGGTAGATGTTGGGGTTTGGGGGAAATCTGATAGCTCCTGCACAGTCTTCATTTGTCCCGATTCTGAGCCTTCATTTATCTCTTAGCCCTTTATCACATATTCTATCACATATTTCTTCCCCTTAGATTGGGAGCTCCCAGAAGGCAGAAGCATTTTATTTCTCTATGTATGTACAGCCTTTTCAGCAGTTCCTAATAAATCTTCCTCTGAATTTTGGACACCGATACTTCTCAAGTTAGTGAGTATAATAAGCAAATCAAATAGTATTCTCTATTTATATAGTATTTCACCTTCCCAAAATGACTTTGCTATTCATTCTTTCATGTAGTCCTACGACTAACTCCCAGAAAGCAGGCAGAAAAGGGGCTATCATCTCTTTCACAGATGGAAAAACTTCCCCTCTGACTTGCCCAAGATTTCACGGCTAGAAATTTCCAGAAGAGAAGTCACACATAGGTCTCCTGACTCCCAATCCTTCCAGAGTCCTGTCCACTCACCTTACTATCCCTAATCCGGGCATTTGAATGAAGTGTGCATATTGAAGAATTGAGGCAATAGAGAAGCCATGGAGAGTTTCTATTGGCAGTTTCATCCCTTCTTTGAGCTCAGGTGTAAAACAGAGGAAGTGGGAGCAGGGATGGAAGGGACAAGGGAACAAGTTAGCCCGATTTAAGACCAAGCCAAAGTGGCAAGATGGATTTGGTCTTCCCTCTCCTCCAAAACAGGACGGGAAGAGAGGGACCCCAGCCCAATCCTACCCTATTCTGCAGAGCCTGGGATGCACGTGAGGAAGTCTTCTCTCAAAAATCAATTTTCTGTACACTAAGCCAAGAATTAGGCAGCTATCAGAAAAGAAAGTCTTTCAAAATTAGTTTTAATAGGACATAAAGGATGAATAATACAATGAAGTCATTTCACTCTGCTATCAAATTCCAGGGGAAGGTAATCAGATGCCAAATTGGCTAAAACCCAGAGCAATCCGGTGACCTGGAAGGGAATAGCAAAGGCACAAAAAGTGGAAAGCAGGCCAAATCCCTAAGGAAGAACAGAAAGAAATAGCATGAGACATAAAAGCTAGCAGAGCAACACTCCTCGATTACATAAGGCAAAGTAGATGGACCCAGGAAAACTAGAGCTCTCGGATGGGTGAAAGGAGAGGCCATAGGAGAGGTCCGGAAGGAGTTTGGTCACAGAGGGTAGTGAAATATTCTACTTTGGGTTCTCTGTGTAACTTTTGGCCTCTACATTATTTTTTTCCATCTTAATGGAGGTCTTTGAGCCCAGAAAACGTCTCAGAAAGGGAGACAAGGCAGAATTTTTAGTCACACTTTTGGAAATGAGACCTCCCTGATTCTCTCTAGGACATTAGAGAAACTGTGGAAGCTGTCCTGTGCCAAGTGCGCTCTGAGACGGGAAGCCAGGTAACAAGAGTCGAGGGGTATTATCAGAATTTAGTCCCCTTCGCCCTTTCCCTTTTTTCTCTTCTCTCTTGGTGCTTTCTCGGCACTCTTTTTCTGACCTTGTAGCAGGAACTTCCTTTAAGGTGGCAGCCCTGGAGCTGAGACCAAAGCCAGAGACACATGATTGGCATGGTGACTGGATGCCAGCTGGAGCAGAATGAACAACCCAAACAGTGAGAAGCGGAGCCGGGATCAGCATGGCTCAGAAGCAACTGAGGTCTGGCAGATGACATTACATCTGTCTGTGTGCCTACAGGTGAGTGAGCTGGGGAGAAATGCGACATCACCTGCTTCCCCGTGGTAGTTCTTCAGTTTCCAATGCACACCCCTTGCACTCAGATGCACACCCCTTGCACTCACTTGCACATCCCTTGCACTCAGATGCACACCCCTTGCACTCGCTTGTACACCCCTTGCACTCGGATGCACACCCCTTGCACTCGGATGCACACCCCTTGCACTCAGATGCACTCCCCTTGCACTCGCTTGCCCACTCCATGCACTCAGATGCACACCCCTTGCATTTGCTTGCACACCCCTTGCACTCGGATGCACACCCCTTGCACTCGCTTGCACACCCCTTGCACTCAGATGCACTCCCCTTGCACTCAGATACACACCCCTTACACTCGCTTGCCCACCCCTTGCACTCGCTTACCCACTCCATGCACTCGCTTGTCCACTCCTTGTACTCCCTTGCACACTTGCTTGCACACCCCTTGTACTCGGATGCACACCCCTCACACTCATGTGCACACCTCTCACATTCACTTGCACACCTCTCACACTCGCACACCCCTTGCATTAATTTCTTTCTGTCATTGGCAAATTTATATAATCAAGATTCTTTACCCTTCTTACCTAAAAATCTAGGAGGGCATTAGAAGGAAGACTGTCAGAATTAGAGATGAATGTCTACACAGGAGTTTTTGGTCTGTTTATGTCATTGCCGCACATAAATATCTAATTCTATGATGCAACAGGCACTTCAGTGAGAAAGTAGAACCCGGAAGGAGTGGGGGCTCTGAGCTAAGTAGGTAACACATTTCATATTTTAATCTTTTGGACAATATTCTATTTCATCCCTAGATTTTGGACCCAGACAGTAAAGGGAAACCAAAAATGGTTAGGACTTCATTTCAGAAGACTGGGGGGAGGGGAGGAGAATGGGAAAAGGAGACAGCCTAGATTTATGCAGGCTGTGGTCATTAGTGAAGACACTGCATCTTCTTAAGAAAGAGCTATCTTGGACACGTACCAGAGAAAGTAACTTCTAAGACTAGAAGACTTAGACTAATTCTTAGAAGACTAAGAGGACAAAGACTTAGGAGACTAAGAAGACAAAGACTTAGCAGACTAAGAGGACAAAGACTTAGGAGACTAAGAAGACAAAGACTTACCAGACTAAGAGGACTAAGACTTAGCAGACTAAGAGGACTAAGACTTAGCAGACTAAGAGGACTAAGACTAAGACTTAGCAGACTAAGAGGACTAAGACTTAGAAGACTAAGAGGACTAAGACTTAGCAGACTAAGAGGACTAAGACTTAGAAGACTAAGAGGACTAAGACTAAGACTTAGCAGACTAAGAGGACTAAGACTTAGAAGACTAAGAGGACTAAGACTTAGCAGACTAAGAGGACTAAGACTTAGCAGACTAAGAGGACTAAGACTAAGACTTAGCAGACTAAGAGGACTAAGACTTAGAAGACTAAGAGGACTAAGACTTAGCAGACTAAGAGGACTAAGACTTAGAAGACTAAGAGGACTCAGACTAAGACTTAGCAGACTAAGAGGAGTAAGACTTAGAAGACTAAGAGGACTAAGACTTAGCAGACTAAGAGGAGTAAGACTTAGAAGACTAAGAGGACTAAGACTTAGAAGACTAAGAGGACTAAGACTTAGAAGACTAAGAGGACTAAGACTTAGCAGACTAAGAGGACTAAGACTTAGAAGACTAAGAGGACTAAGACTAAGACTTAGCAGACTAAGAGGACTAAGACTTAGAAGACTAAGAGGACTAAGACTTAGCAGACTAAGAGGAGTAAGACTTAGAAGACTAAGAGGACTAAGACTTAGCAGACTAAGAGGACTAAGACTTAGAAGACTAAGAGGACTAAGACTTAGCAGACTAAGAGGACTAAGACTTAGAAGACTAAGAGGACTAAGACTTAGCAGACTAAGAGGAGTAAGACTTAGAAGACTAAGAGGACTAAGACTTAGAAGACTAAGAGGACTAAGACTTAGCAGACTAAGAGGAGTAAGACTTAGAAGACTAAGAGGACTAAGACTTAGCAGACTAAGAGGAGTAAGACTTAGAAGACTAAGAGGACTAAGACTTAGCAGACTAAGAGGACTAAGACTTAGAAGACTAAGAGGACTAAGACTTAGCAGACTAAGAGGACTAAGACTTAGAAGACTAAGAGGACTAAGACTTAGCAGACTAAGAGGAGTAAGACTTAGAAGACTAAGAGGACTAAGACTTAGAAGACTAAGAGGACTAAGACTTAGCAGACTAAGAGGACTAAGACTTAGAAGACTAAGAGGACTAAGACTTAGCAGACTAAGAGGACTAAGACTTAGAAGACTAAGAGGACTAAGACTAAGACTTAGCAGACTAAGAGGAGTAAGACTTAGAAGACTAAGAGGAGTAAGACTTAGCAGACTAAGAGGACTAAGACTTAGCAGACTAAGAGGACTAAGACTAAGACTTAGCAGACTAAGAGGACTAAGACTTAGAAGACTAAGAGGACTAAGACTTAGCAGACTAAGAGGACTAAGACTTAGAAGACTAAGAGGACTAAGACTAAGACTTAGCAGACTAAGAGGAGTAAGACTTAGAAGACTAAGAGGACTAAGACTTAGCAGACTAAGAGGAGTAAGACTTAGAAGACTAAGAGGACTAAGACTTAGCAGACTAAGAGGAGTAAGACTTAGAAGACTAAGAGGACTAAGACTTAGCAGACTAAGAGGACTAAGACTTAGAAGACTAAGAGGACTAAGACTTAGCAGACTAAGAGGACTAAGACTTAGAAGACTAAGAGGACTAAGACTAAGACTTAGCAGACTAAGAGGACTAAGACTTAGAAGACTAAGAGGACTAAGACTTAGCAGACTAAGAGGAGTAAGACTTAGCAGACTAAGAGGACTAAGACTAAGACTTAGCAGACTAAGAGGACTAAGACTTAGAAGACTAAGAGGACTAAGACTTAGCAGACTAAGAGGACTAAGACTTAGAAGACTAAGAGGACTAAGACTTAGCAGACTAAGAGGAGTAAGACTTAGAAGACTAAGAGGACTAAGACTTAGCAGACTAAGAGGACTAAGACTTAGAAGACTAAGAGGACTAAGACTTAGCAGACTAAGAGGACTAAGACTTAGAAGACTAAGAGGACTAAGACTTAGCAGACTAAGAGGAGTAAGACTTAGAAGACTAAGAGGACTAAGACTTAGAAGACTAAGAGGACTAAGACTTAGCAGACTAAGAGGAGTAAGACTTAGAAGACTAAGAGGACTAAGACTTAGCAGACTAAGAGGAGTAAGACTTAGAAGACTAAGAGGACTAAGACTTAGCAGACTAAGAGGACTAAGACTTAGAAGACTAAGAGGACTAAGACTTAGCAGACTAAGAGGACTAAGACTTAGAAGACTAAGAGGACTAAGACTTAGAAGACTAAGAGGACTAAGACTTAGCAGACTAAGAGGACTAAGACTTAGAAGACTAAGAGGACTAAGACTAAGACTTAGCAGACTAAGAGGAGTAAGACTTAGAAGACTAAGAGGACTAAGACTTAGCAGACTAAGAGGAGTAAGACTTAGAAGACTAAGAGGACTAAGACTTAGCAGACTAAGAGGACTAAGACTTAGAAGACTAAGAGGACTAAGACTTAGCAGACTAAGAGGACTAAGACTTAGAAGACTAAGAGGACTAAGACTTAGCAGACTAAGAGGACTAAGACTTAGAAGACTAAGAGGACTAAGACTTAGCAGACTAAGAGGACTAAGACTTAGAAGACTAAGAGGACTATGACTTAGCAGACTAAGAGGACTAAGACTTAGAAGACTAAGAGGACTAAGACTTAGCAGACTAAGAGGAGTAAGACTTAGAAGACTAAGAGGACTAAGACTTAGAAGACTAAGAGGACTAAGACTTAGCAGACTAAGAGGAGTAAGACTTAGAAGACTAAGAGGACTAAGACTTAGCAGACTAAGAGGAGTAAGACTTAGAAGACTAAGAGGACTAAGACTTAGAAGACTAAGAGGACTAAGACTTAGCAGACTAAGAGGAGTAAGACTTAGAAGACTAAGAGGACTAAGACTTAGAAGACTAAGAGGACTAAGACTTAGCAGACTAAGAGGACTAAGACTTAGCAGACTAAGAGGACTAAGACTTAGAAGACTAAGAGGACTAAGACTTAGAAGACTAAGAGGACTAAGACTAAGACTTAGAAGACTAAGAGGACTAAGACTTAGCAGACTAAGAGGACTAAGACTTAGAAGACTAAGTGGACTAAGACTAAGACTTAGAAGACTAAGAGGACTAAGACTTAGCAGACTAAGAGGACTAAGACTTAGAAGACTAAGAGGACTAAGACTTAGCAGACTAAGAGGACTAAGACTTAGAAGACTAAGAGGACTAAGACTTAGCAGACTAAGAGGACTAAGACTTAGCAGACTAAGAGGACTAAGACTTAGAAGACTAAGAGGACTAAGACTTAGCAGACTAAGAGGAGTAAGACTTAGAAGACTAAGAGGACTAAGACTTAGAAGACTAAGAGGACTAAGACTTAGCAGACTAAGAGGACTAAGACTTAGAAGACTAAGAGGACTAAGACTTAGCAGACTAAGAGGACTAAGACTTAGAAGACTAAGAGGACTAAGACTTAGCAGACTAAGAGGAGTAAGACTTAGAAGACTAAGAGGACTAAGACTTAGCAGACTAAGAGGAGTAAGAGTTAGAAGACTAAGAGGACTAAGACTTAGCAGACTAAGAGGACTAAGACTTAGAAGACTAAGAGGACTAAGACTTAGAAGACTAAGAGGACTAAGACTTAGCAGACTAAGAGGAGTAAGACTTAGAAGACTAAGAGGACTAAGACTTAGAAGACTAAGAGGACTAAGACTTAGAAGACTAAGAGGACTAAGACTAAGACTTAGAAGACTAAGAGGACTAAGACTTAGCAGACTAAGAGGACTAAGACTTAGAAGACTAAGAGGACTAAGACTAAGACTTAGAAGACTAAGAGGACTAAGACTTAGCAGACTAAGAGGACTAAGACTAAGACTTAGAAGACTAAGAGGACTAAGACTTAGAAGACTAAGAGGACTAAGACTTAGCAGACTAAGAGGACTAAGACTAAGACTTAGAAGACTAAGAGGACTAAGACTTAGCAGACTAAGAGGACTAAGACTTAGAAAGACTAAGAGGACTAAGACTTAGAAGACTAAGAGGACTAAGACTTAGAAGACTAAGAGGACTAAGACTTAGCAGACTAAGAGGAGTAAGACTTAGAAGACTAAGAGGACTAAGACTAAGACTTAGCAGACTAAGAGGACTAAGACTTAGAAGACTAAGAGGACTAAGACTTAGAAGACCAAGTCTAAGACTAAGACTGGTCATGCAGAGCACCACTTGGTGGGCAACTCTGATATTACACTTTCTCTCCAGATAATTAAACCAGTGACATGTTATGTTTCTGTAGACTTAAGGAAGGACTTAAGTCACACAAGTAAAAAGCCAGTGTCGTAACTGTTTCGCTGTTTTGGTTTTTAACGAAAGTACTCGACTATGATCTGGTATCAAAAGAAAGGATCGGAAAAGGAGAGATGGGGAGCAGAGAACAGTCAGGGAAATAACTGACAGGGACTTAACATATACCTAGATAAATTCAAGGAGCGGTACTGCAGCAGATGGAATGTTGGTCCCGCAATCAGGAAGATTCATCTTTCTGAGTTAAAAATCTAGCCAGAGACATTTACTGCCTTTGTGACCCTGAGCAAGGCATTTTATCCTGTCTGCCTCAGTTTCCTCACCTGTAACACAAGCTGGAGAAGGAAATGAGCACTTCTGTATCTTTGCCAAGAAAGCCCCAAATGGGGCCGTTACTGAAATGACTTAAACAACAGTAACAAAAAGAAAATTTCAAATGAGAAAAGGGAAGATGTGAGGTCACTGTGAATTTTTTTCAAGGAAAGATTTCTTGAAACCTGATAAACGTAAGAGACACTGTCGTCCCATGTCCCCCCTTAAACTTATCTAATTTTATTCAGTAGTTGAAATCTCTCAGGGGGACAATATTCTGCAGTGGAAAGAGTGTTGACATTAGAATCAAAAGATCTAAGTTCAAATCCTATCTATGCGACATCGGACAATTCCGTCACCCTCTCTGGCCCTTAGATTCCTATCCTATAAAATGAAGGGATTGGACTAAATGACTCTCATATCCCAACTCCCAGTGTGAATTCTAGTTTGGGGGCATTACTCCAGAGAGGGTGCTACAATTATATGTAGGACATTGAGAAAGTCACCTCCCTACCCGGGGCATCAGTTTCCTCATCTAAAAAAGAAGGAATTTGGACTATCGGCCTCTAAGGTCCCTTCCAGCTTTAGATCTAGGATTATTTGACTTAAGGATTTAAGTCTCAGTGACTAGGAGACTGAAAGTTCCCTTAAGAGAAACAGGTAACTGAACTAGCAGTAAGCTTGAACAAGCATGATGAGTTGAGTTTTGAACATAATGATTTTGAGGTTAAAAGAAGATGCTCAAATGGAGGCATCCCACAGGCATTATAGAAATGTTATATACTGGGCAGCTGGGTGGTGCAGTGGATAAAGCATCAGCCCCCGACGTCAAGAGGACCTGAGTTCAAATCTCACCTCAGACATGAAACACTTCCTAGCGTGTGACCCTGGGCAAGTCACTTAACCCCAATTGCCCCAGCAAAAAAAAATCCTTATACCTATATATGTGCATATTAGTGAGGAGGGCAACAATATTTAGAAATGAGAGTGATATACAAGCAAAAGGATATCATAAAAGATTTTTTTAAAATAAGAAGCAGATTGAAACTTAGGCTCAATCTCTGACCCATATTGTCTGAGCAAGTAATCAAGATAGGATGATAGATCTGGAGTTGTAACGGATCTCAGAAATTCATCAAGTTCAACCTTCTCATTTTACAGAGGAGGACCCTATAGGTCCAGGGAGAGGAAGGGACTTATCTAAGATCACACACAGGATAATAGAATCTCCTCTGGGCAAATTCATACTGGCAGTTTAGATCATAGAATCAGAGTACAAGCTGGAAGGAATGGCAAAAGTCATCTAATATAATCGTCTTCATTGCCCCAAGTTACAGATCTCAGTGTCCTGGGCAACTTAACTCTCTAAGACCATCGCAAAATAGTTGTAAACTGTATTAGTGGGCCACATTTCTCTACCAGGAATTATCCTATTAAAAACAAATATATATATATATATATATATATATGTATATATACACACATATATATATATATGTGTATATATATATATATTTGTTTGTACACACACACACACATATATATATATATATATATATTTGTACACACACACACACATATATATATATGTATCACATTCATTAATTTTGATGATTTTGATATCTCCGTACAACAAATTTATCAGGTAATATTTCCAAATAAAAATGTGAAAATATCACAATACTGCTGTAAAGACATTGGTACATTTCCCCCATCCTCTCTCATGAATATGGAGGGAGGCAGATGACTAAGACTTCATCAGAAATTAGAAGACCAAGGAAGAGGTCATTTGGGATAATGACAGCTTGATATTCCTCACTCGGCCGAAGCCAAATTTGGCATCGGAGCTGGCAGCGTTACTGAGACTGAGGCCAGAAATGGAAGAGAGAACAAAAGAAGCCGAGCCAACACCCTCCTCCTCACGTTGGGTTTTCAGAGCTCTCTGGCTCAAGGTAACATTTTAATATACAAAAATTGGCTTGGAGTTCTGCAGAGAAGGCCTGGGCACAGTTCAGCTCTGAGCATCTTCTCTAATTAAAAAAGTCAATAACTGGAAGTCCAAAAATGAGCTACAATACAATGTGGATAGCTTCATAAGGAAACAGGGAGGGATCTTGATGTATCTGGCAGCCTTCTTCTAGTCTGGTCCCGCGGTTGGCAGTTACACCGAATCTGAAGAATAAGGAGTAGATTCTACTCCTTGAAAGCCATCCTCTGGGATGTTTTCTGTCCTTTGCGGAACACAAGCTCTTGTTTCACAACTCTGAGTGCTGCTGCCTTAATACAATGTCCAGAGCCTGGGTCTCCTCAAACTTTGGAACAAAATATAAGGAACTTGGTAGATGCTTGAGAATTACCCCAAACCCTGGAATTAAGATAAACTGCTACTTCCATTCTGTCATTTTCAGTTTGGATCATGGGAAAATGTTTCTTCAGAGGAATGCATTTATTTCAGTCAATACAGCGCTGGGTATTTGATGCTCACGTCCTAGACCAGGATGAAGAGGCTAAGCATTAGACTGCTGAGATATCCAGACCTTGGAAGGATCACTT
Source organism: Sminthopsis crassicaudata (assembly GCF_048593235.1). Taxonomy (NCBI): domain Eukaryota; kingdom Metazoa; phylum Chordata; class Mammalia; order Dasyuromorphia; family Dasyuridae; genus Sminthopsis; species Sminthopsis crassicaudata. The sequence continues at coordinate 61,922,557 of NC_133623.1, read as the reverse complement.
TAAGCCAACTTGGCAAAACACAACTTGTGCTAAATTAGCCCAATTTCCTTTTTTTTGCTAGGGTATTTAGATGAGCAGATTAGGGGAATGATTGAGGTATATATTCAAGAAAGCAGTTTTTCATTTATCCCTGTGGACATGTGGGCTAGAGGACGGTACGATTAGGTGAATTGTCAAAACCAAAAAGCAATCATTTAAAAATATTTTTAAAGTACTCTTTTAAAAAACTTCCTGAACTTGAACATAAAAAAGAGAGAATGTCCGTATTCCTAGAAGAACATAAAAGAAGACTGCATTCATATTTCTTGTATATCTATATATAAATGCATATATACATACATATTTATGCATACATTGTATTCTATATACATATTGTGTATATATTTTGTATTATTGCATATATATACATATATATATATATATATATATATATATATTTCTACATATTGCTTTCAAAAAAACTATCTTGCTTATGGATGCCCATCAGTTGGGGAATGGCTGAATAAATTATGGTATATGAATGTTATGGAATATTATTGTTCTGTAAGAAATGACAAACAGGATGATTTCAAAAAGTTCTGGAGAGACTGATATGAACTGATGCTGAGTGAAATGAGCAGAACCAGGAGATCATTGTACACAGCAACAACAATACTGTATGATGATCAATTCTGATGGGCGTGGCCCTCTTCAACAAGGAGGTGATTCAGGCAATTTCAATGGACTTGTGATCGAGAGAGAGGATTGTGGGGACTTAGAGTGGATCACTCTTTTTGTTGTTGTTTGCTTATGTTTCATTTTCTTTCTTATTTTTTTCCTTTTTGATCAGATTTTTCTTGTGCAGCATGATAAATGTGAAAATATGTTTAGAAGAATAGCCCATGATTAACTTGTATTGGATTACTTGCTGTCGAGGGGAGGTGGGGAGGGAGGGGAAAAAAAATCTGGAACACAAGTTTTTGCAAAGGTGAATGTTGAAAATTATCCACGCATATGTTTTGAAAATAAAAAGCTTTAATAAAAAAAACTAACCTGATTGCCAGGGCTTCCTTCTCAACTTCTAAAGTCCTAAACTTTCTTTTCAGCAAAATTTTAAAAAATGTTGCAATGGCTCTTATTTTTGGCATCAGTATTACTAATATCCCCTATTATTTTCAAGCCCTGACCCCAATAAAAAAAAGAGGGAAAAAATTCTGTTACTAATAAGTATAGGGAAACCAAATGAATCCATATAAAAGTCACATCTAAACATGCATGTTTGTCTCTCTGGATGTTTACCACAGGAAAGAGGTAAACATTTATACAAAGAAAACATACCTGAGAAGATTGTTTTTGAAAATACTCTAGACAATGACAATACAAAAAAGAAAGAAAAAAATACAGCAACCAGAGAAGACATGAGTAATAAAATAAATTATCCCAGGGAAAAATGGTATTGTGGGGAAACTAGAAAGAGAAAGACCTTAAGATTAGCAATAACCAAAAACTAAAGTGATAGCTAAAACTTTTTCTGACAGTCAGAATTCAAAAAAAAGTTCAATAGCCTTGGATAATAGGCCAAATCAAATATGGTTCTATTTATGAAGAAATGTAAAAGTCACTCAGATTGGCAAAATCAGCTTCGTAAGTTATGTTGTTGTTATGGGAGGGGCAGCTAGTTGGCACAGGGATAGAGCACCTGCCCTGAAGTCAGGAGGACCTGAGCTCAAGTATGACCTCAGACATTTAACATTTCCTGGCTGTGTGACCCTGGGCAAGTCACTTAACCCTGATTGCCTTAATTTCTCTACCCTCCCAAAAAGAGTATATTTTGGGGGAAAAAATACGGCCAGATAATAATCCATGGCAAAGAGATCTGAGAGTTTGAGTCAACTACAAGTTCAGCCATCTTCACATCATCATCTGCTGTCAGCCCATCAACCCCCTCTCCCTCCTGTCAAAACTTTGAACTCTGATCCTATAACTCTCAGATGTGAGAGAGAAGCTTTCAGCTTATCTTTTTTGACCCCAGGCTTTCATACTGCATCCCTACAGTCCCCTCACCATGCTGCTGTACTTTCCCTTCATCTCTTTATAAAATCCCTTTATAGGTTGTCTTCTCCTGTTAGAATATAAGTTCTTTGAGGGAAGGAACTTGTCTTGCTTGCTTTTATTTATCTTCCCAGCACATAATACTGTGCCTGGCACATAGTTAAATCTTCAGATGAAAATATAAGCATGCCTCTCAAGAATAAGGGTCCTCTTTTCTCTCCGTCTCTCTCTGTCTCTCTGTCTCTCTCTCTCTCTCTCTCTCTCTCTCTCTGTCTCTGTCTCTCTCTGTCTCTGTCTCTCTCTGTCTCTCTGTCTCTCTCTTTCTCTCTCTCTCTCTCTCTCTCTCTCTCTCTCTCTCTCTCTCTCTCTCTCTCTCTCTCTCTCCCTCTCTTTCTCTCTTTCTCTCTTTCTTTTTTTAAATGAGCCAAGGGACTCATTCATCATCAATGCCATACCCTTCACAAAATATCAAGAGTACTCCAGGAAGGGAAAAAAGGATTTCAATGACTTGGAGTTAGGTATTACCTGTGCCTCATTTCTTTTGTACTTTAAATCCGGGTCCATTCTTCCCAAGAATCGTATGAGGACAAAAGAAGAATGCGCCTCTGGTGTATTTGGGGGACAGGGAAAGGGGAATGTTTTGTAGCAATTATTTTTACTATACCATATTAATAAATCCCATTGCTGAAAGCTAATTAAGGCTACTAGGTGATAATCAGCGCACATATAAGGGTTTGGGAGTAAGTGCTATTTCCCAGACTCTCAACTTTATCCAATAGAACCTTTGCAGAGGAGCGTCCTGCCATCTTCTGGGTAATCAGCCTGCCAATTCAAGTGGGAATTGGGAAAGTAGCCCTAGATGCGGTGTTACATTGCCATGGCCACACCAAGCCATTGATGAGCAAAATAAATTATAATCCTATTAACAATATTGTATCTCCAATTTACAATCACAGGAAAGCAGATTTAGAGCTGAAAGGGAATTTCGGGGATATTTTATTGAGAAGGAAACTGAGACCCAGAGAGATGATGACTTGCCTACCTAGAACTGAACGGGATTTTAAAAGTTACCTAGAATTGTGAACTGATCCGGCCATTCTGGAGAGCGGTTTGGAACTATGCCCAAAGAGTTATCAAACTGTGCATCCCCTTTGATCCAGCAGCGCTACTACTGGGCTTATATCCCAAAGAGATCTTAAAGGAGGGAAAGGGACCCACATGTGCAAAAATGTTTGTGGCAGCCCTTTTTGTAGTGGCCAGAGACTGGAAAATTATCAGTTGGGGAATGGCTGAATAAGTTATGGAATATGAAAGTTATGGAATATTATTTTTCTATAAGAAATGACCAACAAGATGATTTCAGAAAGGCCTGAAGAGACTTACAGGAACTGATGCTGAGTGAAATGAGCAGGACCAGGAGTTCCTTGTACATGGCAACAACAATACTATATGACGATCAATTCTGATGGACGAGGCCCTCTTCAATGATGAGATGATTCAGGCCAGTTCCAATAGACTTGGGATGGAAAATTCCAATCACACCTAAAGAGATGGAATATGGATTAAAGCATAGTAGTTTCATTTTTTGGTTTGCTTTTTTATTTCTCATGTTTTTTTTTCCCCCTCTGGTATGATTTTTCTTGCACACATGAAAATATGGAAATTAGAAGGATTGCACATATTTACCCTATATCAGATTGCTTGTGGAGGGGGGAGGAAGGAAGGAGAAAAATTTGGGGCCCAAATCTTAGAAAAACGAATGTCCACTTTGTTACATTATAGAACACCAAGTTTACAACAATTCATGTTAAAAACTATATTTACGTGCATTTGGAGAAATACAATTCTATTGGAAAAAAGTCACCTAGAGCAACATCTTATTATAGAGGAAGTACTGAAGGTATCAACTAAGGACCAATTAATTGTCCATAGTTACATATAGAATGAGTAGCAAAGGGGAGCTTTTGACTCAGGCCCTCAGGCTCCAAATCCAGCTGTCTTTCCACCCATAACTATTATCTAAATAGCAGGTCACCTTCTCAGTATGACTTCTGCCTCAAAGGCAAGGTGGCCCTGGCAAATGCCCTCTGACTTTGTCTTGCTTTATGCCATCTGGATGGGCAACTTCCAAATTTGCACACCCAATGGCTTCTGATTGACTGGAGACTTGGGCACTTTTCCTTCACTGCATTAGAACACACCAAAAGGAAGCTCCCTGTTCCCAGTTCAGCCCCTTTCTGTTCCAAAGCCACTCCAGGAGTAAAGAATTAAGGTTCTTTGGAAAATATGGGAATTTTATATGAATATTAATGTCCTATCTGGAACTATTCAACTCTTCCTATAAAATAAAATCTCAAGGGAAGACCTGGTGGCCTTCAACCAACATTTTCTATTAACATTCTGAGATTCTTAACTAATTGATTTCTCTTTTATCTATTGACACCCTCCCCCCAAGGGGAAGAGAGTAGGCTTTATTATGGAAATAAATGCAGCCTTCTTTTCTCCTTGACCAAACCTAGAATAGGAAATCTAAGTGTGACATGTTGCTTTAAAACCTTTCTTCTCAGCCCAATTCTGAACTTTCTCTGGCTTTCCAATGGCCTTTAGGCTTTCTGGCCTTTGAGGCACTAAACACTCTTAAAGATACTCTCTCTATAATTATTGTTATTATCTCCCATTTGGTAAGTGGCGATGTTGTCCTGCTGGGGAAAGAGGCCGCCAATCTTCCACCCACCTTTTCACAGCTTGTGGCCAATAGTCCTTTGCTCTGAAAGAAAAGTCCCTCTCTATGTGTCCTTGGGGGATCATCAGAGCTGGGAATGTGGACAAATGGCGGTGCAAGGAATGCAGGGTAAGGAGCCAGGACCAGGACAGCAGTGGGATGACATGAGGGTATTTATTTACCATGCACCATGTTGTCTTCCCTTGCCAAATGGAAGCTCTTTGAGGGCAAGGCCAATTCCACTTTTGTCTGCCTTCCCAGGACTAAGAGGAGCGCCTGACATAGGAGAGGCCTAATAAATGCACTTAATGAATTGATTGCTAGGAGGTGGGACTAGGTGACCTCTCTGTTCAAAATCTAAGACAAGAAAAAAGGCAATCATGTCCTTCTGGATGGAAATGGGCACCCCAAACCTGTGAAGCAGGGTGGGCCTTTATTAAGTTTATCTGGGTCAGGCAGGAGCAGGTATTGGAGGAAGGGAGCAGAGAACCTGGACCTGGGGACTGGTACTGATACATGTTGGGGAGATGAAGGAGAACCGTTGGGAAATGGAGGGCTAGATGATGTTCTAATTCCTCACTGGACAGAAAAGGGACTTTCAGCTGGCATTGCCAGCCATACTTTAATAGGGTGACTCAGGGAATTTAAACTTCCCAGAGGGTTCCTTCATTTAAGGAAGTTTGGGAGCAAAGGCTACTGAAGTCCTTAAAAACATCCCCACCCCCTCTTCTTCCTGTTTGTCAGTGGGTCTTGCCAGAGAGCAGATTCGAGTAGCCAGAAACAAAAAAAGGACCTCATGATTGAGACGGCCTTCCTGCTTCTAGGCCTGTGTTGTTCCATGAAAGCAGAAGCCAATGCCAAGGAGATCAGCTGGGCTGGGCTGATATTTAGGAACATCTGGCAAGGTTGCTTGACCATATGGACAAACTAGCTACATAAGGGGAGCTTTCATCACTGGTACCCAAAACCAAGTCAAAGTTTCTTGACTGTGTCAAACAGAGGTGTCAAACACGTGGCCATGGGTTTTCTAAGTCAATGTGCTGCCCAAGGGATACTCATTTTTGATTTTATTCAATTTTGACATGACTCACCTAAAAATGATGTGATTCTTAACATAGTCTTTGTTTTTTCTTCTTTCAAAAGGGGAACACATAGGACTGAGAGCTCTTTTCTATTTTTCCCCTGTTTTGTAGATTTTCATAATCAAAAAAGTTTTCTATTCCAGTTGGTCAGCCTACCGGTAACCTGCGTCTCTGTTCTTATTTCAGTTGGTCTTTGGGAAAGCAGACTTGATCTCTTGCCTAAATCACGATGGAAACTTTTTTTTTAGCACGGTAAGGCCTACCAGATCCCACAATATCTTTGTTCTGTGCTGACACAGCCTTGGAAAACCCAGGACTTTGTGGGGGACTGGTCATGTGGTAGATGACAGGCAGGCGGCCAGAGCATTCCGTGGGTACCTTTGTGATGTCAAGAGAAAATGAGCAAGACTTCCCAATATGTTGGGGGGACCCTCTGTGACAAACTTGGCAAAACAGGGGTGAAAGTCATGCAGATCAGACAGCTATGGATGGACTTCTATTGATATAATTGGAAGGAAGTCCTGGGTGGCTAAGATCACAGATCCATTTAAATATTTGGGTGTTTTAAAGTATTTCTCTGAATTGATTGATTCCCTTTAGATTGATGCTGTTTCTACCTATACAAGTTCTTGTTGTCCCCTCCATTAAAATCCTCTTCCTTTCCAGGAGGGATTATTCTGTTTTGTATCACCAGCACTTAGCACAAGGCCTAGAACATATAGATGCTTAATAAATACTTACTGATTGATTAAATTTCCATGACTGATTCTGGGGCACGGATTAGATAAGGGACGGACCTAACCTGCCACTCAGCGTCTTAAATTTCCTGAGAAAATTGAAGATGCAAGGGCCTTATAGTCCAAAAAAAAAGGTATTGCATGCATGAGATTCTGATATCACTGATATATATATATATATATATATATATATATATATATATATATATATATATATATATATATATATATATATGTATGTACGTATGTATACGTTCACTGTTGGAGACTGAGGACAAATAGGCTTCAGTGTAACTAACTAATAGGACTTCCCATTGGAGATCAGAAGGTGACACTTCAACCGAAGCAACCTTTCCATTGGTTCATCAAAAACCAGTCTATTTCTTTTCTCCCTTCCCTTAGCTACACTGCTGTTCCCCAAGGCTGCTATCATTATAGGTCAAATACCTGCTTGGGGTATGGAAAGGAGGGTAAGCCCTCAA